>NC_134709.1:45712399-45877399 GCF_043290135.1 Rhipicephalus microplus
CACACAAGCACATACTGGCTTCACGCGTTAGTTTTCTCTCGGTGCGGCCTCCCCAACAATCTCGGTGTCCGTATCGTCCTGACATCGACATCTTTATTGGCAGCCTTTGAGCGCGGGCTCCGAGCGCGCGATTTTTATTAGCGCCGATCTGTGACTGGTTTACAGATGGCTCGGCCAAATCCTCTTTGGAATCCTTCCGCGTTTTCACGCAGGACCGACCGCGGCGATCCCTCCCCCTTTTTCTACGCCCAAAATGTTCCCCCCGCATTGCGGATCTTCTCGGCATTGACTTCGTATGGTCATGTTTGTTTCCTTGAGTTTGCACCACTTCCGTCCTTCATTTATTTCTTCATTTTTTATATTAAGCTCCTTGTGTATTTTTAAGGTGGCCAAAGGTTACGCCAACATGAAATACACAAACATAAAAGTGAACAAACTGTTCATTCCACGAAGCTCACTCCCAAGGTTCCGGAAGTTTACTTTGCGCAGCGTTTTTTGCACTTATCTTGTGGGAACATAACTGAATGTGCCTTTATTAGATTCTATGCAACTTTATATCACTGGCTACAGCCGTTGTGCAGCGTCTCCTGCTCGAAGCAGCAAACGATCTTGCTGCATAAGCAGTTACGCGTCGTGAAACAGAATACTTTCAGATCAGTGAAAAGTACCGGTGACTTAATAAACTTCGCTATATATACTTACAAACAAAACCGACGCCATTTTGTTATGAAAGATGCGTTTTTGTTGTAATATCTCCTAATATTTTTTTGCAGCCACAAGAATGAATCTATCAGACAATCTGAAGCTTTTTTTTTGGCGTAATGCTTATTACGCATGCTGAACGTGGTGCCTTTATATCGTACAGAAATTCAAGGAATCGGTTACAGACTACGAGAACAATAAATAAAACTGGAACAATGACGTAAGAATTCACCTGCATTGTCCTCCGTGGTGGAAAAGTGATGACGGTGCTTGCTTCCCAACTTGCAGGTCGCGAGTTCATTTCAACCACGGCGGCCGCATTTAGATTGAATATAACAATAATATCTAAAGTTTAACGTCCCAAAACCACAATATGACTATGAGATACGAAGTAGTGGAGACCTTCGGAACTTTTGACCCCTTAAGTTTCTTTAAGGTGCGCCTAAATCTGGGGACACGGACCTTAATCGTTTTCTCCTCTACCAGAAATGCAGCAGCCGCAACCGCGATTCCATCCCGCCACCTTCGGGTAAGCAGTCGAGTGCCATAACTACTAGACAGCACTTTCACCCTTAGTTCACTAGACAGTAACTACTAGACAGTTGCTGGCAGCACTTGAACCCTGAGTTCATTGGTAATGGTAGCAGTTACTGGCAGCACCTGCATCCTGGGTCAACTTGTAATGGTAGTAGTTGCTGGCAGTACTTGAACCCTGAGTTCATTGGTAACGGTAGCAGTTACTGGCAGCACTTGTATCCTGGGTCCACTTGTAATGGTAGTAGTTGCTGGCAGCACGTGTATTCTGGGTCCATTTGTAATGGTAGCATTTGCTGGCAGCACTTGCATCCTGGGTCCATTGGTAACGGTAGCAGTTGCTGGCAGCACTTGTATCCTGGGTACATGGGTAATAGTAGCAGTTACTGGCAGCACCTGCATCCTGGGTCAATTTGTAATGGTAGTAGTTGTTGGCAGCACTTGCATCCTGGGTCCATTTGTAATGGTAGTAGTTGCTGGCAGCACTTGCATCCTGGGGCCATTGGTAACGGTAGCAGTTGCTGGCAGTATTTGCATCCTGGGTCCACTGGTAATTGTAGCAGTTGCTGGCAGCACTTGCATCCTGGGTACATGGGTAATAGTAGCAGTTACTGGCAGCACCTGCATCCTGGGTCCATTCGTAATGGTAGCAGTTGCTGGCAGCAATACCATTTTAGAAAACGACGAGATCCATCGTCGAAAGGTTTGCTCCAGCCATAGAGTTTTCTATGAATAGACAAGAGGAAGCTCTGGCAGTAGTGTCTATGGTAGCTGAATTACGTGGCTTTTCAGCCAGCATTTCAGTGATGGGATGTACGTGAATTTGTTTAATTTTTTTTTCTTTCCACTCCGTTTGGCTTCGCGTGGCTTGAATCCGTTTTGTCGAGAGACGGCAATCAGCAAATGTTCAGCAGCTGCACTTCCCCACCTTTACCTTATCAAGATCACCGAGTCAAGTCGGGTCACGAAGTTCACAACAATCTGTTCTCTTATACAAACCAAAACAAAAACACAGCAATAAAGAAATCCACAAGTGCATGCGGAATACGCAAGGAGGAAGACTGGGTACATTTCTGCACTACCCCTCATTCCTATGGTCGCTGTACAATCGCAGTGCCAGAGCCTCCTCTTGTTGATTTTACGAAACTCTATGGCTCCACTGGCATACAGTGTTTGGAGGTTTTAGCATCGCCACAAGCTTCCATCTTCCATAGAAGTCCTGAATTGTTTCAATTTCTTTACAAGTATGTACGACTATATCAGCATAAAGGAATTGGCAAGGTCTAATGTACTTGTTATTTTGACAATGTTTCTGTCTTCTTCAATAAATTCAAAATTTGTTCTTGCCAGAACCATGATGCGATTTCGAGGCATGCCGCATTGGGGAGGCTCTGGAAATTCAGCCCGACTCGTGGTCTTCACTGCGTACTGACATGACTCAATACAAGGGCGTACCCTTTCCCGGGCCTCACGAAGAATCCGGTTATCGAAGTTCGACCACCACGGCAGGGATCAAACCAGCCTATATCGCTTAGCGATGATGCATCGCTGCTATTGTACCACTGAAACCAACCGTTCTCTCGTTCTCTCTCTCTCTTCCAGCCCACGCCTTAAAATTCCCTTCTCACCCAACCCAAATCTTGATCTACTTCTCCTACTACAGATAAGCCAAAAGTGGAGCACGCTTTACAGGCAACGCAACTCTGCCAAAGTGAGGGTTATTTTCCTTTTGTCGTCTGTGCGTGGAAAGATCCCCTTTTTCCATAGTCGCAGAAAACTCTATGCCCGACACGACGCCAGAACCCCGCGCCCCTTCTCTTCTCTTCTTATCTGAGGGCCGACTCGACAGTTTTGACCTTCACTGGGGTTAATGCTTGTAACGATTGGTTGTAAATCGTAACTTTGGGGCATGCGGCTTAAATAAAAATAGCTCATATATTTTGAACTCTAGTGTTCCAAAAATTTTGTGGATTTGCCGCATTTTTTTGACAGCAAAGCAACCCCTTTCTCTTGGTAGGTAACATAAGAAAATGAAGCTTCCTTTCGTCCTCAGGCCAGCTTAAGCGAATGTGTGAATAATAATAATAATAATAATAATAATAATAATAATAATAATAATAATAATAATAATAATAATAATAATAATAATAATAATAATAATAATAATAATAATAATAATAATAATAATAATACATTTCCCACATTTTCGCTGTTCTGTCAAACAGCAGTAGTGGCAAACAATATCAGCAGCTGCGTAGACGAACACAAGCAAAGCCCGAGACAAGTCAACAAACATGAAGTATCACCTTGCCGTAACAGAAGAGTTGACATAGAGATGCAAATGCAGGCATACTCGAAGTATGACACGTAACTTAAAATGTCCCCCTCATTTCAGAAAGTTCACTTCTGGGGACACGTATTCTGTTGTTTTATCCCGGGTGTCGGGAGTGTGCACTTTTAGCTGATTCAGGTCTGTATAAATGTGATCGACACGTGCTGCGCATATTTCGACGGCAGCTGCACGACACACTTAAACTTAAGCGGGGCTCTGTAAGCGATTACATCTCTGAAAGTGCCACGCCGTATTTTTTACGACGGACATCACGTTATATCCAGGACTGAAATAGATTTCTCGCCCGCGAACGCTTTTCCCAGCGCGTTCGTGGTTCCCAGCGTATATAAGCAGCCGCACATTGAAAAAGCCGGGGTCTCGAACCGATTCCAGCGTGCAGGCAAGATGAGAATCGCGAGCATCGAGGGCAGCTTTTCTAAGGGTGTTTTGTGTCCCGCTGTGCGGCATATGGTCTGCGCGCGTGTCCAGAATGATCCTTCTCGTGGCAACTTCACGATTTGACTGGGTGAAAAATGAGTGCCTCCGTGGTGATTATAAATTTCTACAATCCCTTCTGTTGACAAAGCTATTCGCAGAATGTTCCAGTTCCTTCCCCAATCGGAGGATACGTTGATATTTTTATAAATCGCGAAAAAATTTCGTTATGCAAGCATCACTGTAGAAAGCAATGTCAAAAATAAATAAATAAGTAAATAAATAAATAAAAATAATAACGAATGAATGAATGAATAAAAAATCAATCAATCAATGAATCAAAAGAGGTGTTAGGTTGAAGCTCAATTCTGCCGTATAGATAGGCGACCTTGAGTTGACAGAAAAAATACCATGATTTTGTGTGTAATATCTTTACGTGAACAAATTAGGTTTACAACTCGGCACCTTTCTGACTGAAATTTGCTCGTTGTAAAGATTACGGTGTGGTGAAAAGAACCATTGAGCAGTTCGATAACTTCGAAATACATGGGTCAGCATCTCGCGTAATAATTGTAATTGAAATGGCAGCTCAACAAGCACCTGAAGAATGTTGCGTCTTATGGTTTAATAGCTGGAGGCTACTGAGAAGGCTTTTAATACATACATACATCGCGAGGGGAAATATTTTAAGACCTTCCGACTCGAATGGCGCCCCACTCGAAAAGCACCTGCCCGGCATAGCAGTCCGCAGTGATTCTTGCTTTTTTTTTATACTTCACTAGACAGACAGCTTTACTCTGTCTTGCGGCGGAAATGTTGTAGGCCCGTGTACTCAGATTTGGGTGCACGTTAAAGAACCCCAGGTGATCAAAATTTCCGGAGCCCTCCACTACGGCGTCTCTCATAATCAAATAGTGGTTTTGAGACGTTAAATCCCACAATCAATCAATCAATACTCTGTCTTGCACCATATAAAAGAGCAAGATACTCGGCCTCTTAACGGCTGAGACCACCGTGTTGTTGGTTGCCACGGCCTCTTGAAGTGCGAGGCATCCGGTACGGCTTTACTATGCTCTCCCATAGTAGAGTACAAAGTATACTACAAATCGTTAACGCCCTTTTGTAAACACAGATGCATCGGCCGCCAGATGGCAGCAAAGAGCGCACCCGCGCGGCATCGACGGGAACCGCCGCTTCCTCTCCGACAGACGGCGCTGCGCCGCAGAAACCGGCGCTGTCTGAAATGGCCGTAATTAGGAGGTCGGCTTAACCAGATTATTCGGGACGCACAACCGTGAACTGCTGCTGATGCCAGGCTATACCGAACCCTCGCTCGCCTCGTCGCTTGTTTTCCACGCACTCTGGGAGAGGAGCTTCCTCCCGTCCATGACCGCTCGATGAGGCGTGGTGGCTTCTGGATTCACTTCTGGCTTGAGCTGTGGTGTTCCAATATATATATATATATCTTCTTTCCCGCATCGCGTGTACCGTCATCGCATCATTCGTTCTCTTTTTTTATACGTGTGTGTTTTGTTCATTGCTCTAATTCAAGCTAGAACCGATATTCCTTAATTCTGCGTGTTGCTAAACCCCCCTGTCCTGGAAAACGTGATCTGTGCCATTTATTTGGGACGTTAGCATCGATTCAGTATAAAGCCACTTCGTGTAATTCTTCTTCCGAGGATCGACCAATAAATCTTGGAGCATTCGGCCGGACAGCTGAAGACGACTTCACAAAACTTCTCTTTGGAACTGTTTTTTTTAATTGGTCACCCGGTTTTGTTTTTTATATTTCCAATATCATAAAGCTCTGCAGTATTTTCTAACAAAAATTTATATTCATACGTTTTTTTCTGAATATGACACCAATGAGGTTCAGCGGGCAACAAATTGTAATGGATGCAGCTACACCCAAGACTTCTGTATACATGCGGTGTGGAGCTTTTCAGTGTATTCAGATATGTGTCGTACTTCCTTGCGCAGACACACATTATAGACGTTCGTCACCGGACAAGTATAAATAATCGTCTGCGACCTGCTCACACTATAAGACAATCTACGCGTCGTCTGCTATTCGATGTCCCTGTTTCGCAAAATCGAAACGAGCCCTGCGTCGTTTGAGTTGTACAATTGCGTTGCACGTGAGCGCTGTTTTATGTAGGACGCCATTAATATGATACACTATTCTGAAGTCCTACATGCCGGAGCAAGGGCTTGGATAGCAGCAATGCCTGCATACTGGAAGCCTTCCGACCAAATCGTGTGGACTACGTTTCTTTAGCCCTCCCTTGCAAGTACACGCTGTGTTTTGCTGCCCATGTCGATTCATTCATGGTTTACCAGATTTATAATCTGGAACAAGCTGCTTCGTCATCATTCACTTCGTGGATATGCGTGGAATTTTTTTTTTGAGCGGTTGGCCAGGCCATTATAGTTCTCACAGTGTTACGCATCTTGTTAGTTTTGAGGATGTTCACAGGTCAGCCCAGTGCATTGAGCACTCGTTCATGGCACGCGACATTAAACGCAGCTCGGAAACAAGCTTCGGAGGATTGCCGAAATGTAGCCAAGCCCTGGGAAGCTGGCTATCCGCGCGGGCCGGAGTTTCTCGATGCGTTTCCACGCGGCTGCTGCGTACACGCTGGGTCGCGTTAAGATCCGCACTCCCCGGCCTAATCCCTTGGCGACATGCTGTTAATCTCAGCCGTCCAGATTATCGCTCTCGCGTAGAGAGTTCTCCCGCGCCAGCGCCTGTTCCGGACAGGCCGCGGCGGATTTGCACGGCCGACAACTTCGCGCCACTTTGCCGAACGAACGAGCGAATGAACGCGACTGCCATTGCCGAAGCGAGCCGGACTAGTTCGCTTTTACCATTGCGACGGCTGTCGGATCGGCTCTGCTTCGAGCGTTGTGACGTGGCAGTACTCGCTGACTGACCATCAGGCGGACCATCAAACGCACGAGCCGTCCGTTACCCCGTCAGTGGCCTACCCCCTCCCTGCCCCCCCCCCCCCCCAAAAAAAAACCACGGCACGTGTGGTTAAGAGGAAGCGGCGGTTGGTGGACCAAATGATACATAAGCAAGAGACGTCGAGTGCCAGGCATCAGAACCTTACACGCGGAGCCGAGATGTTCACTAAATTTGGCAGGTTTTCTCAGCTGAAGTGCCTCAGTGTTCGCCTAATCTGGTCCACGTGTGGTTTGTCTCTGCAAATGAAAGGGAAGCGTGAGGAGCAGGCTTCAACGTAGCTCCCGCAGTTCGCACGAAACTGTGCAGCGTACGGCAGATGACGTGGTACCCAAATAATCACCTTGGACAGAAAGTAAAAAATCACGCGTGCATACACGGATACGAGACAAGGGGAAGAGGCCACACAAACGCGGAAAATCTAGACAATTCTGTCTAAACGTCTGAGCTGCCGCCAGAGTAAAAGACACATCATACTTCGCGGTTCATTCTTTTTTGGTTCACCTACCGTGTTCGTGTAGTCGTAATAGTGCTTGATTGCTGATAGAGAGGCCGTGGGATCCAATGCCGGTGGCAGCGGAAGCATTTAGATGAATGTGAAATCCTGAAAGTCCAGGTGAATATTACAGAACCCTAGGTGAGCGAAACTTCCGAACACCATCATTACAGCGCCCCTCGTAACCATATAATAGTTTCGGGACATGAAATTGCCAAAATTGTTCTTTTTCCCAGTTCACAAGAAGCAAAAGTAGAGTAGGGGAGGCGGATTAAAAGCCAGGTGATGGGAAAACGTAAAAAGAATAATGTGAAAGCTAGAAAGAGAAAAGACAAAAAAAAACACTCCCCCCTCCCACCTACCTGTCTGCCCGCTTGTACACACGCACACACACAAACGCATACACGCACGCACACATACGAACGCACACATATACACTTTCAAGAAGGACAGAACGGTGTTATGAAAACTGCCGATATTTCGAGAAAGATACGAAGAATGGCTCAAACAACGAGTAAAATTTTGTTGAAAGAATAGATACACACTGCACCTGCTTGTGCCCCCCCCCCCCCCCCCTATTCGAGTATTCAAGGCAGCCCATCGTCGCACCGAATTTGGAGCTGCGCCAAGCAGGCAGACAGGGCGAATATTTTTTGCGGTGACAGAAGGGCGCTTCCCCAACCACAGCACTGGAAGGAACCCCTTGGGCTCGGCTGGCTGTGCGATACTTCTGGAATTTTCAGGGATGTTGACCGAAGGAAAAAAAAAAGAGTGGGTGCTTTATGCGCTTAGTTTTTAGCATGTATAATTACTTATAGCTTCATCTCTCTCCTCTTTCCTTACCTCGCCCCCCTTCCCCGTTTCATTGAATTCGCGGTCATTTCCCCCCCTCAATGTTCTCTCGCGTGAGCTAGTGGCTTTTGCGGTTGCTATCCGAGCAACTTGTTTTTTTTTGTTAAATGAAGTTTAAATTTAAGGGCTCACAATATTAGTGAGAACTAACTGACAATGATGCCAAGAGGAGTGTAGCGGATGTCATTGGGAGTAATTGTAAGGTAAATATGAAGAAAGAACAGTGGACGAAAAGATAACTTGCCGCCGGTCGCGTTAATAGCATCGGACGTGTTATTCGAAGGTCGCAGCTTCGGTCCCTGCCCATGGCAAGGTATATTTTCGTCCCTATTTCATTCTTCACGTTTACATTTCAATTAGTTCTATTAACATCCCTTACATTGTCTGTTACATCTCATTCATATTGTAGTAATCCACAATTTAAACTTCTAGCGCAACATTGAACGAGGAAAAGTATGCACTATTGTACTTGAAGTAAGCACTAGGGACAGAATATCGCTACCGCGGGCGACTTCTAAAGGTGAAACGTAAGGGTGCCCTATTTTTTTGCCACTGTTTTTTGCTCCGAGCGAAGGACATGTGTCCGTTTCGCAGTGAGTCCAAAAGGCGACCTCCGATAAAAGCGCTAGCGCGATCCGAACATCGCGAGTCAAAGGTTCGCAACGATTGGTGTGCAGTTCCGCCGCCCAGAATAGCGACACTTGTAAAAGAGGCATCGGCGATGGCGACAGAAAGGGGAACCTGTGGCGAGGAAGCGAGGAGGGAGGGGGGTTCCAGTGATTGCTCTTTAACGCGTCTTTTGTCCGCAGAAGCGATCCCGCTGAACCATGCCACACAGAGCTTTCGTCGTGAAAACGGAATAACAAAATGTAGTCAAAACGAAATCGCAAAAATGTAGTCCTTGTTGGTCTTTCCACACAAACAGGCACGCACGTTGATTCAAAAGGCCTCCATTCAACCTACTTCACCTGCCCTCCTTCCTTGGGCGAAGTGAGCGTATCAGATTGCGTAAATGGTCACCACCGTCCAGCCGACTCTCCTCGTGCAGTGTATAAGCGCGTAACCAAAAAACTTACGTGACCGGGAGCACGTAATCTTTGCGCAGGTGTCATGCATACCTGACTGTATTAGCAGGACAGCGTTCGTGTGTACGTCAACGCGCGTGGTTTGTGCCGATGGTGTCGTGTTCTGCGCGCGAGCTTGGCTACGCCGCACAACACGGCTGTCGCGTTGAGAAACCAAAGAACGACAACAACGCGAAGGAGAATGTCTGCCACCGCGGCGGCCCTCTTACAAAGGTGGGCTCACACAATCGCGAAAAGGAAAAAAAAAAGAACAATGCTTGCGCAACGGCGTAACGAAACCGGATTGTCCGTAGGCGCAAAAACGGGAAAAGCTCGTTGCGTAACGACATCGGCAACCTGTGCGTATGCAAGCAGCGGCGCCCACCCGCGGAGATTGTTACGTAATGAACGGGAAGAGGCGCGGTCTTACACAACGTGGTCTCTGCCCTCCCCCCCCCCCCCCTTGTTTTTTTACGGCGTTCACATATAGATGAGTACAGTTCGAAGTCTGACGAACACAAGACAGCGAACGCGCGACCATGCCGATGCCAGATTGGACGCCGCGCAGTCATTGTTACACGTGGGTCCACCTCGCGGAGACGCTAGGCAACGATTTACTGCAAACCACCGCCGTTGTTCAGCGGCCATGGCAGTCGACTGCTGATCCCAAAGGTGCCGGAATTGTATTCCAACCACGGCGGCCGCATTTAGATAGAGGCGAGACGCTGCACGCTTGCGAACTTAGATGTCAGGTGCACTTTCAAGGGGGGACCCCTGATAGTCAAAATTTCTGGAGTTCTCCACAGTATAATAATTATATCGCTGCTTTGGGATGTCGCTATCAGAATTTATTGCACAGATAGAAAAAACTGGGTGCGCATAACAGTTTATACGCATGCAGGCGCCCCGGTCCAGATCTGCTGTTCGTTAGTTAAAGCAACACCTTTTTCAATGTTCCTTCCACAGTAGTATAGCTATTTTTGAAGTATGCTTTCAGTGCTTGCTATTGCTGTCACAACTGTTCTATTTATGTTTCCCCTCACGATACCAATGCTGACATAAGTTCCTTTCTTCAATCATGTATTTTATTTCTATCGCCTTTCGGCATGGTTTCAGCTCTGTATAATGGCTATAACTTGCTTTGTATCTTGGGATTATTGCATACATTGTGTATTAATAACATAATTAACGTTTAACTTCTGCACTGCTCAATGGTTATATGATCCTCATGTCCTGTTATTAGGCTTGCATGTTTTTACGTCTACATCCTTTTTGTGTGTGTGAAAAATTACTGTATTGCCCAACTGCCACGCTCTCGAAGGAAAGTAGCAGTATTGTAAATAAATAAATAAATAAATAAATAAATAAATAAATAAATAAATAAATAAATAAATAAATAAATAAATAAATAAATAAATAAATAAATAAATAACGTTTCAGCAATTATGATCAGCGGTTCGCGGAACTTAATTACTGGGTAGAGGATATATGTGATGGGCTCAGGAAGTGACATCTCTGTGACACATTGGAACAAGTATTTCAATTACAGTGTGTGTTCAATGTACAGCTCAATCGTTTATAGCCGGGGCACACGCCAAGTGAAATGACTGTCGGTCTGGCCAACAAAGCGCGCCTAACGCGAACCCGTCGCGCTATCTCGCTACTGATAACGAAAACGCTATAAAGTTTGAAAACTGTGAGGACTGCCAAACGGTGTATGGTATACATAAAAGACTTGCCGTTAGCACTCCAGACAACCTAGACTCTCCGTGACGTAGTGGTTGGCGCCGAGCGCTGAGAATCGAGAATTGACTGGCTCAATTCCGCGCGACGAATGTTTGCCATCTGACCTTTTTCTTTGCAATATCTTAGTATATATTACTCAACGTCACTTCCGTGACGGAAGTACGTCAGCGGAGCCGTGATGAACACAGGCATGAAACACTTTCGTGCAAAACGAATCACGCGCTTTTATGTCACAAGACCACGATGTTATTATGAGGAACGCCGTATAGTGAAGGGCTCTTGAAATTTCGACCACCTGGGGCTCTTCGACGTGCATTTAACTGTACGTACACGATGTGAAGGTTTGACTTAGTTGATTTTCCATTGCACAATATATTTACAGCTTATTATCCCAAAACCTTCACGCTACTATAGGCTACATATGTAGTACCTTGGACCTTCTTTTTTTTCCCGTTTCACTCATCATATCAAGCTTCGTGAAATTAATCGCCGTTGATTAGTGCCGTGTATGCACTTTTTAGTACTCTGTCCGGGTCGGCCTTTCTCCCACTTACATACTTGGGTTGTTCGGCGGTTTAGTGCCGTCAAGAGGACGACGTAGGGTCTGCATGTTCCTTTGCCCGTGTCCTCTCGCTTTCGTTCGTTTTTCGCGCTCTCAATATCTTACGCCAAGTACACGGGCCTCTACCGCTCCGCCTCCAGCGAAATGCGGCCGCCCCGACTGGGATTCGAAACCTGGGTTGCAGAGGCGTAGCCAGTATTCTTTTTTTGTGAGGGGGGGGGGTGGTGGAGAGACCGGGTGTTCATTTCTTTGTTTTTGTATACATTCGAGCGTGGGTTCGAATGTGTGCGTGAATATATACGCAAGCAAACTGAAGAATGTCGGGGGTGGGGGTTGAACCACTTCCCTCCAACCTACCTATCGGCGACGCTTCTGCGTGGTTGCATACTACTACTACCACCACTACTACCACCACTACTACTACTACTACTACTACTACTACTACTACTACTACTACTACTACTACTACTACTACTACTACTACTACTACTAATAATAATAATAATAATAATAATAATAATAATAATAATAATAATAATGAAAAACACCAACCGGCGCGCTCGTATACCGTACATTGCCGGTGGTGACAGGCCGCGGCAGTCGGCGATAATAATAAACGGAGCGTCCGCTTCGGCGCCGCCGCGCTGGCGGCGATATCGCTGTGGCCCCGCCAACGGGGCGACAGCGCGAGAGGCCAGCGCTGGCGTTCGACGACAGCCGCGCCGGCGTCGCCGGCGACGTCGGGGCGCGCAACAGATGCCGCCTGTTGCACATCGATCTTGCCTTCTACTCTCTCTCTTGCACCCTTTTCGTAGTTTTTTTCTCTTTTTAATCTTCATGGTTCTGCTTCTCGGGTTTCTCCTTCCCTTGATGCGGTTTCCTTTCTGCTCTCGCCGTTTTTAGGCTGCGCTTTCGAGAAAGCGTACGGCAGAGTGGGCAGTGAAACGTTTTCTCTTTCGCTGTTGCGCTCGCTCGCTCACTCACTCACTCACTCACTCACTCACTCACTCACTCACTCACTCACTCTCTTTCTTTCTTTCTTTCTTTCTTTCTTTCTTTCTTTCTTTCTTTCTTTCCTTCTTTCTTTCTTTCTTTCCTTCTTTCTTTCTTTCTTTCTTTCTTTCCTTCTTTCTTTCTTTCTTCCTTTTATCTTCTTAGCTTATGTGCCTATCAACGATAACAATAACAATTCTCGCAAGAAGAATCGACCCTCTTCTAGCCATCGTCCTTGCTCTAGTTTTTTTTTAACGCCTTTTCTTTACAATGGCGGCCACGCACGTTGGCTCCAGCATTCCGGCCATGACCAAGTTCAGTCGAATTTAGTTTCGCCGTACCGCTTGCTGCTTATTCAACGAACAGTGCCTTGTCATTTCATCATCATACATCATTTTGGAAATAACTCGTCTTTATTTCGTTTCTCGGGGTGATCCAGATTGATGTTTACTGGTGGCCAAAAAGAAAAAAAAAGCCACGTTGTTTAGGAATTCGTGTATAATGATTGATGTGATTTAACTGAAGAACTCTTCTTTCATCCTTTCGCTCCATGAGTGAGAGGAACTTTGACTCGAGCAAACGCGGCTATTCATTATCAATCTTCAGTTTAGCCTACGACCCTGTGTCGCGTAAGACATCCACCGCCGTAAAGATATAAATTAATGAAACAAAACAGATTTATTGCTGCCCAGGCTGTGTTGTAACAAAGTTGCAGAAGTTGACAAGGGGAACCGCTGCCCTACGCAAGCGCTTGCAGATTTTGAATGTACCCGAACCGTCACGTTGTGCGAAAGAATTGGAACATCAGAGCAGTAGTAAAGCTATGCTGAATTTTTGTGGTATCGGGACGATGGCCGTTAGCAGGACAAGATGTCGTGCCGGTGTGTACACATCAGGAAAATTTCAGCTTTGCGAAAAGTTTGCGCTAAACTCGCGCTTCGGTGATTGTGCTGTGCGTCTGCCGTGGAAATGTTCCAGACGCTGGTCAATGGTTGACAGAATATGAAAGAAACCACTACAATACCATCTGAAAGCAGTGCTCTGAGGAAGGCAGCCAGCTATAGAATGAGAATATATACTGGCGCCCCACTTAGACAACCCTGGAAGTAGATTCTACATGCCTTGTTTAGTTATTCGCCGACCTCCACATCGCCGTTCAGTGCGGCTTGCAGCCCCGGCTGCGCACTGGTTTCTACATATTGCTTAACAAATAAAACAATACCTGCGCAAAAAAAAAAAAACGAAACAAAACTCTGTGTCTCTTTTTGACAACGCCAACAGTGCGGAGCCCACACTTGAAAAATGTGGCCAGTGTTCTGGTGGACCCGAGTACAGCTGCAATTTGGTTTGGTTTGCTTTATTCAAGGCAAAATTGAACAAGATTGCCTTGGGGAACACGACTAAAGGCTAAGTAAATGCCTGACCTGGTCGTGCCACCCTGGCAGCAAAGCAGAAACATACCGCAAGTACAGTACGCAGAAAATTACAACATCACGTGTTATCTTACACGGGTACCAAGTCTCGGGCAATGCCACACGTATAGCTCTGCTTGTCCACTCTGGCCCCATTAGGCCTTCTTGGTCGTTTATTTCCCCCCATGCTCCTCGTGCAAACGAAATCATGTCACCCATGCTGATCCAACGGTCCAGCAACCACTCAAAGTTGTGTTTATGCTCATCAGCCGCTATAATGGTGACTCCTTTAAGAGTGTTCACTTATATAGGAACCTTTCTTTAGGACGCGTAGGCTTTAAATGACGACTGTCAAACTTGAACCCCGCACTATTCTGGCAAATGGGCTGCTTATCACATCATACAGTGAAAAAAAAAACGATAAGAATGATTGATAGTGTTGCTAAGTAACACACCATTGTAATTACTTTTAAAATATGTAATCTGCGCCACGCCAAGTCATCGTGGAATCAAAACCCGGGACAGAGTGATGCCACGTTTATAGCAAGAGATTAACTCAATGCCAGCACATATTTGACGTTTGATTGGCATATGGAAGAACTGCATTTCAGCCTAATATGCACGCGCCGTGTAGCATTGACAAGCTTAACAGTGCGACTACATATCCTACATGTCGGACAATCGCCAATAAAAAAAACTACAGACGATAAGCACGTCATCGAAAGTCCAATACCTCCTAATTGAAAAGACCGGGTAGTTTCATTTTGCTTTTTGTGTATCTTCATAAAACCGTGGTGAGTCATCTATGGCCTCTTCCGGAAAACCATCAGTGCACCTCATGCACAACACACATGCACAATGCAGCGAATCTCAGGCGGCCACTGAATTACATTGCCGTTAAAACTCTACATGAGGGCTCGCCTGAATTTATCGACCGATGAGCTGTACAGCAGCGCTCCCAAAATTGTTACCTTCAGTGAAAGGCCGATCACCAAGCATCCTCCAGGTACGGACGGAATCACGTTTGTCTGCAGTGCCTGGCCGGCTGCTTCATCTGCCATTTTCTGTAAAAAAATGTAAAAAAACTGCCGTCATCATTGTAGGACCGTGGTTAGAATTGGTTGCAAAGCAGTTAGTTTGCTTCTATTTACTTTGTGTCGTAAGATTAGGTAGGCATGTCAGCCCTTGGCAGGCAGCATTGCTTTCGTTGCAATGGGTCAAAGCGTGTCCGACCAGATTTGCCGTGAACGCAGACAGTACGGCACCAGCATCGCACCCCGCATAGTTCACCGGCACCGGAGATTGCCGAGAGTTATGAGTTCCTGTTAACTCGATTGATTGATGATTGATATGTGGGGTTTAACGTCCCAAAACCACCATATGATTATGAGAGACGCCGTAGTGGAGGGCTCCGGAAATTTCGACCACTTGGGGTTCTTTAACGTGCACCCAAATCTGAGCACACTGGCCTACATCATTTCCGCCTCCATCGGAAGTTCCTGTTAACTCGGGAAAAAAAGAGACCAACGCCCCCATGGGCAACAAAAAGGGCGAGGAACATCATTGTGACGATCCTCTAATTGCCTCACGGTGCTTTCAATGGGCCTCTTCCGAAACCCAGCGCAGCACGTGGACTCCTCGCATCGGTGGAGCTGTGGCCCAGCCACATGCTGTGTTCACGCAAGCCGTTTCGAGGCGGCGCGCTTCGCGAAAACTCGGAAGTCACCGACAACCTGTTGTCCCGGTCCGGCTTAGCTCTGGTATCTCTCGGACGCGAGCGGGCAGTCGACACGTGACAGCACGGCGAATGTCGCAGCAATCGGGCGCCCAGGCGGCGATTTGGTGCGTATGGTTGCAGTAGCATGTCTTCGACTGCTCCCGCACAAATGAGCTCTTAAGTGGAAGTGTGGCAGCTTGGGCTAGTTGGTATGACATGACGATAGTTATAGCGCGAGAACAGAACGACGACGTGAGACACGAAGGACACGAAGAACACGAAGGACACGAAGGACACGAGTGGTTGTGTCCTTCGTGTGTTTCTAGTCTCTGCGTCGTCGTTCTGTTCTCGCGCTATAACTATCGTCGTAAGTGGAACCACGCTCGGTCAGCAAGCGGTTACTCTTACAGCACACAGGGGACAGGCGGATTGTTGCGCCGTCTTCAAGAAGTTGACGTGTTTCGGGGAAGCCATTCTATGGCCTTGATACCCAGTATGCGTGGCTCTGTGTAGATAATTGCGGCGCGGAACGTACTCAAGCCTCTATGACTTTTTGTAGTTCTGTTTTATTTACTATTTGGTTGTTGTGTTAGTTAAGGCGAGCGCTATGAGCCCTTCATGTGCACGAAGGTGGCGTCCTTGCGGTGAGTTTTTGATCGACCATGCATGTGCACTGCCCTATCAAAGGACAACCACGGGGCGATTCGCAGAGAGTTGTGTAACGGCAGAGCACCGAGGAAATTGGAAGAGGCCCCGGAGCTCTGCCAAGCGTTCTGAACAGGGCTTGCGCTGTTAGGCACCATTGGCTCTGCCGAATCCCGTAGAGTCGCCCTACACAAGACGGTTGATTTGCAAAGTGTTTTCTTTTCTTTTTTTTGAAACTTTGATGTCCTTACTTATGTACCTTTTGTACAGTCCGTAAATAAAGCTTGTGGCCAATGTGAAGTAACAGATTTGAATAAGAACAGCGTCCAAGGCCACGCGATCTGCCACTCTAGACAACTGTGGTTCTATCTGTGAACTGGAGAGTCGGGCGATGTAGATTCAATTGGAGACAGTGGCACAAGAGGTGATTATTAGTCTACAAATTTGGAGTTCTCCCACGTTGGTTAGATCGACTCAGCTGTCGCCCCGCCGCGGTGGTGTGGCTAAGGTTTACCCGGCTGCTCACCCGCAGGTCACGGGATTGAATCCCGGCTGCGACTGCTGCATTTCCGATGGAGGCGGAAATGCTGTTGGTCCGTGTGCTCCGATTTGGGTGCACGTTGAAGAATCCCAGGTGGCCGAAATTTCAAAATTTCTGGAGTCCTCCTCTACGGTGTCTCTCATAATCATAGGGTGGTTTTAGGACGTTAAACCTCACATATCAATGAATAAATAAATAAATAAATAAATAAATAAATAAATAAATCATCAATCAATCAATCGACTCAACTGTCGCATTGGAAAGGCGGATTCATAAAAGTGTATTAACACATGGTTTTCTAAGGGAATCAGTGAGTTGATTCGCATCAGGCTTCAGAAAATTCTTGATGACCCAATGTGGCCAAACTACGAAAAGGACAATCATATCTTTGGCGTCAGAGTTATATTCATGAACTGAGGTTTCATCACAGAACTAAAACAAGTGAGTATTTGAAAACCAGTTTGTTTAAGAGAATGAGTTATGCTGTCTGAACGAACCAAAAATTTGAAAATATAACTTTTCAGTCTAACTTTTTCTTTCCATTTGCCATTACTTTCAGAAAAGGTCACACCTTTTTGCTTTATAGTCTGTATTATAAACCGTGTGCACGACTTGTTTACTCATTATCACTAATTTATACCCTACAGAACTCTGAATGGAAATTTAGGCTACGAGATTCTTCAAATAGAGAAACAACGTTGTTTCTATATGTCCATAAATGTGCTTGAACTGCCAAATAACGAAGCAGAAGTGTCGAGCGGAAACGACAACCTGTGATTTATCATTTCATCACTTGTCCGGCAATATACAGAATGCGAACAGAAAAGCAATAAAATCACGAATGACGTTATATTATAATGATTTAAATTTTTCTGATCAATGTTTTCTGTTTCATCCCATCATTTCTATAACGTGCTAAGTGACGTCAGCGACACCCCAAGAAACCCTGAATACCAGTTTCAGGTGGTGGTCAGAGCTAGGGCGTCAGCTGCAAGGCATGGCAATACCTGAAAGATTAAGTAATCCACCCCAGGGCCGCGAGAACGTGCCACCGGCCCTAAAGCCAGGAGAAGGGTAAGCTGAGCTACTCGCTAAGGGTGCATAATAATAAACAACGTGAAAAAAAAACGAGAGACGAAAAGGATAGAAAAGCGACACAGTACAAATGCTAACTGCCAACTAAATGAAGTTTAATTCTCCTTCCATATCACGTGTGTTCCACAAAAAATGTATGCCCCTGGATATACGTTGAGTATAGCCCAAGACAGCTTCCCCGTTTTTCGTACCCTATGTGGCTTTTCGCTACCGTTATTAAATAATGTACAGCATGTTTCCGCTTCTATCTTGGTCTCTTTCTCTCATTTCCTTTTCCTTAATTTTCTGTCTCCTATTTTCCCTTCCCCAGTGCAGGGTAGCGGACCAGACACTTGCTTTCTGGTTAACCTCCCTGCCTTTCTTCATGCCATCTCACTCTTCCTCTATGTCCATGAGTGAAATAAATCAATATACTTTGGGCCCTTAGGATGAAAGCACACGGGCTAAGATTTCCTCTCCCGTCATCCCATAATATGTTCATGGGTTGCGGATCACATGTTCCAACACTTCCAACAGCGTAGCACATCGTGCGCATCGCAGAACTTAAAAGATAACTTCGACTTTACGAAATTGGTGGTATATAGAAAGTCATTGACTAAGGACTTACGTAGGCACTTAAGGTTGCCTACTATAGCACTATTATACAAGTGAATTTGTACAAGAGGCATAATCCGCTTCGGGGTAGATAAAAGCTTAAAGGGATGAGAAAATGGTCCTGTCAGTAACTCCTGAGGATCGATTATATTCCATTTTCTGTCTGTCTGTCTGTCTGTCTGTCTGTCTGTCTGTCTGTCTGTATGTCTGTCTGTCTGTCTGTCTGTCTGTCTGTCTGTCTGTCTGTCTGTCTGTCTGTCTGTCTGTCTGTCTGTCTGTCTGTCTGTCTGTCTGTCTGTCTGTCTTGGAGCCAACGTTTTGATAAGCGGTCTCGTCTTATCTTGAAGCCTTGAAAAAAAAACAGGAATGTATTTTTTCCAGCTACACTACGGGCTGAAAAAATTTTCATCTGACGCTTGCGTTAAATGCTACGTTCAAGGTAATCATTAGTCAGTATGGTGTATGTTCAAGAGCAAGTCACGTCTCAATAAAGCAGAAACCGCCACTAAACGAGTCTTAAAACAGCTGATTGGACGCGAGCACCTCCCTCTCATTCTCTCAGAGACAAACAGGATAGGACGAATGAGGATTTTTTGCACCACAGTCCTCCCTAACTTCCTCGATTCTTCACTCCTTTCGGAAACCACTCCTCCTTTCCTTACAATCTCATTGCTCCACGCAAATCGTTCATCTGTCAATAGCGACTTTCCTCTTTCGCGCTCGAAAACGCGAAGCCGGTGGCGCCATCACCAAACTAGATAACCCGGGTTGCGGAGAAAGGAGTGGGGGGAGACGGCGGCAGCTCGACGCGTCTTCCTCGTTTGGGAGAGCTCCTCCCTGGGCCGGACCTTTTCGGGAGCGGCCGGTCCCACCCGGGCACGCGCTCCACCCCTTTTGAACGGCGCCGGAGGAAGAGAGGGGTAAAAGAGCCGTATCTTCCCGCGACGACGGTGGACGACTCGCCGGCGATGCGGCGCGGGTCGAAGCGCTGTATGCCCCGGGGCAGAAGAAGCGCGCCGTTTCCCCAATCGGGAAGAGGCGCTGCGCCGCATCGCCGCCTCCCTAATCTGCTGCGCCCCCGGCCGGATCGGAGCTGCGGAGACTGCGCGGCATGGCACCCCGAGCACCGAAGAAGGCGCGGACTTTGAACCGATAGCACCCGAACGCGAGTCAGCTGGTACGTATTCATTGAAAAACAAAAACAAAAAAAAAAACGGCGCAAATGGAAACACAGAGACGTAGACACAGGACGGACCAGCGGCGATTGTCAGCTCTCTCTGTTTGGTCAACCTAATTTAAATGAAGTTTATTCGTAATATGTCAGATGTTTGGTGACAGAGAAGACGACGGAGGAAGAGGAAACAAAGGCAGGACGGTCCAGCAGATGCGAGTCCGGTTTGCTATCTCACGCTAGACAAGAGATATTAAGGGATGAAAAGATAAAGAGGAGACAAAAATGAGCTTACAAGAACATTCACGTGAGCCTAAACTCTGTTCCATGCCCTGGTACTGGACACGGGAACGTAGGCGTGTGAAGTTCCACCGCAGATAACAGAGGACAAAAAGCCTGAAAAAGGCAGTCTGTGTACGAGACCTTGGCCTACAGTGATGTGAATTAAATACGTGTGCTCATATAAAAAAAGATTGCGAAACAGTGCATAATAAATATGGCACAACGCAAACAAAAGGTAAACTGAGCGTAAAGAAAAAAAACACATAAATACACATTAATGCTACAAATGTCAAAACACACAAATATACATTGAAAGATGTTACACAGAGAAGCAACTGATATCACAGTATTGTCATGTGATGTCATCACACTGGGATTCGACGTAGACTACGAGTAGCGTTATCCAAAACATGTCGAGTTTTTCAGGAGCTTGAAGAACTGTTCAAAATCTTATAAATTCATGAAATAAGGTACGATGAAAGATAGGTTTTTTTGCGCTATCCTCGCTTAACTTATTACACCTTCCCGAATCTAACCTGAAGCTTGATTGATTGATTGATTGATTGATTGATTAAAAGGGGGGTTTAACGTCCCAAAACTACCATATGGTTATGAGAGACGCCGTAGTGGAGGACTTTTGAAAATCTGACCACCTGGGGTCCTTTAACGTGTGCCCAAGTCTGAGCACACGGAGTATGAAGCTCGAAGAGGTATCATTGTGCTGCATCTGAGTGTCATAACATTGGAACTAAACACTTCGTAGGGTCTGTTTTCCAGTGATACAAGACAACTCGAAGGGCGATGTCATCTTCCCCAAATCTCCTTTCCATCTAACGGGGTTTCGCACTGCCTCCGAAATCGTTGGCATTGTGCGCCTTGTGCACTTCATCTCAGTTTGCGCGGCCTCCATGATCAGCTCACTTTTGGCCAAACGAGGACGTCATCACGTGACGTCAGGTTAAGTGACGCATTGTGGTTAATTGAATTGTGTGATAGTATAGTGTCGTCATAATGATGTTACAAATTCTCGTTATTGCCGACCATCAGTATGACGTCATTGTGCCATAAGACTTGACGATACTTTTTTTTCTTTCGCGTCACTTCCGTTGGTGCCGATGCTGCGGGAGGCCACCACCGATAGCAACGGTCAACTTTCGCGTTTTATGGGGGAGCTAAGACTTTCGCCCTAATGGTGCTCACCAAATGACTGTTTCTACAAAGAGACAGTTAATGGCATGGTGTATCCTGGGAATATTACAGTTGCGCAATGATGCCAAGAGCAACATGGTTATCATCAACACCAGAAGCAGTAACTTGAAATGTAGCGATTATGCTTGCGAGGATGGTAGCTCTGAATAGTGCGAAGTACACAAACTTCAGTGGATCGTGCTTAACTACTATTGACGCTTACCCCCTGTGACACCTATATCGTAGGAGTACATATGTAATGTCTATAAAGTTAGATGGGCAGCACTGCAACCGCAACTGGCGTTTCACCAGCAATACGCCTGCATAAGACCTTTTAATTAGTTGGTCCATTGAATTTCGTTGGCGCAAGAGCATCCGAGGCCAAAGAGTGCCAGCAGAACTAATATTTCATTACAGCTCATTAGTGTGACAATTAAAACAAATGCTGTGCAGTGACATATTTGTGAAACATATGAAAGTAGAGTGTGTCCAAAATGAATGACACTTTGTTACAGGCCTTCGATTTTTTGGCCGCAGTCTCTAATGGTAAATGAGTCTGCAAAGTCCTTTTTCAACGGAGTTCCAAGACCTGGCGTGGCTCTGTGGAAGCATTCCTTGTTTCTACGCTGGATGCTTGGGTTCAATTCCTGCCGGGAACGTAACATACGTTCTTTGAATTCTTCGGGTCAAAGCTGCCGATTTCAGTTTTTCTGAACGCCCTCGCATTCAAGTGACCGATGTCTGTTCTCGCTGTTATTCGGCAAATATAAGCTGTCAAACACTGGCCTGTGGCGCAACCCCCGCTTACCATGGCCAGTGGTGTACGCGGGTATGTGCCTCACGTGTCTGGAGGAAGAGGTTTGACGTCGTACGCGACAGGGTTTTCACATTACTGACGTCATGACCAGACAGTCATAATCGTAAAACCCTTTTACTCTCTCAATTTAAGTTTGCTCAACAGCAAGTTAAGGAGGCGTTTACGAGAACACCCAGACGTAGACGGCTGGATAGATAGACAGATAGATGGATCTAAAGGGAATCTTTTATTTATGCCCTAAATAGACATAAAGGGCATATTTTATTCAAAAGTTGCACAAAATTTTTGGCTCTGGTTCCAGTTAAGGGTCGTTTTTATAGTCTCAAGGCACTAAAAAACAACCGGCTTAGGCGGGCTTGTGAGATGTAGTAGGTGCACGTGAATGCAGCTTTCCATTTTTGGCGGATAGCATTTTTGATTGTTGTGAAGTCACTCGTTATATCATTATTAAACTGCGTGCCTTTGTATTAAACGCGGAGGGATTTTCAGCTAACCAAATACAGTTTCAGTGTTTCTATTTGCTTAGCTGTCTATTTAAATACCCAGCGCCTACGACTGGAATTTCTCGTGGCGGCGTCCTTGAAATGGTATCAGTGGCGTAGCCCAGGGATGGCATACCGAACCCGCGCCCCCCTTTCCCTCCCTCAAAATACTTTTCAACACGGCATAGAAAGTGAAAAACGTTTATTCAAACGCGAGGCTACCCCCCCCCCCCCCCATTCCGAGGAATCGAAGAGGTGCCTCCCTTCTCCCGAAAAAAATAATAAACATGCGCTTTTTCGCTAGAGGCCCATTCCCTGTATTTGGCTGGAATGAAGATTCATTCATTCCTTCCTTCCTTCCTTCCTTCCTTCCTTCCTTCCTTCCTTCCTTCCTTCCTTCCTTCCTTCCTTCCTTCCTTCCTTCCTTCCTTCCTTCCTTCCTTCCTTCCTTCCTTCCTTCCTTCATTCATTCATTCATTCATTCATTCATTCATTCATTCGTTCATTCATTCATTCATTCATCGCATTGTACACTGCTTTAACCCAGCAAGCTACATTTTGGTGTTTCTCGATCACGAAGGGATAATCTAAAGAATGATCCCATCGTGGCACTTACACGGACTCGCGAGCCGCCACTAGAGCATTTATGAAAGGCTCGGTGTGCAGAGAAGCCGCTAGCGTTTTCTCTGCTGCATCTTGGACAGGCAAAAAGCATATAATTTGGTTCCCTGGTCACGTGGGCAGCGATGCCCACGAAACCATCCCAAACGCCAACGAACTTGCACACTCCCAGGCGCGAGGTCTCACACACCGCGCCGGAAGTGGGCACACGGAGGCTGAGGGAGGGCAGTGGCAAAGGGACCCTCTTCTCACTTTCAACGAGGTCTGTAACCACTATCAGCTGGGGCGTAGGAAGTTTCCGCTTCCACACCCACATCTAAACAGACAACAGGCAATCACCCTGCGAATGTTACAAACAAACACGTATCCATGTCCGTTTATTTGGTCAAAATTCGTACCCACGCTGTCAGCGCTGTGGTCATCCGAGGTGCACCCTCCAGCACATGCTGTGGCAGTGTCACGACTTGCACGGGGGCTCAGGGTCTCCCTCCACTGAGGAAGACTGGCTCCAGCTTATCACCAGCTCCGCAAAGGACCAGCAGCTAAGGGCTGTCCAGAGAGCCCGCGAAGTCGCCGAGAGCTTTAACCTCTCGGCGCCATCGTGGGTGGGGCCCCCAGACGGTACCCCCTGACGGGGACATTCTCGTCTTCTCAGGACTAAATAAGGTTCTTTGACTGACTGACTGACTGGCACCATAGCGTGCACATCGTTTTTTTAATTGACGCCTTCGTTCTCACGTGAGGGCTGACGTTACTTCATAGCATAATTTACTCATTAAACGCCAACGTAGTCGAAGTACCCGATAAGCCCACAATGTGCATGCAACTACATCATCTACGAAACCTCGTCGTAGTAACTAATAATACTTGTCGAAAACAAACAAACAAACAAACAAACAAACAAACAAACAAACAAACAAACAAACAAACAAACAAACAAACAAACAAACAAACAAACAAACAAAACAAATGCAGCTTAGGCTAATACGCGCTGACTGCTTCTCATAAAGCCGGTTCTTAAAATACGTGGGATCTGCCGGATATACTAATATATTTTACTCATGTAAGAGATATAAAGTGTACTTACTATAGTGACATCGGAGAATAACATTATTTAGGATAAGCGTCACATTATTCAAAATTAAATAATGAAAATTAAGACATTGAGGTCACTAATAGATATCGAGCCACTGGGATTTTCGCGGCACCTAGCGTAGAATGTATGGGCCACAAACTTCCTTTTGCGTGGCTCCCTGAATTCTCTTCAGTAGTTCGATGAAACACAAGGTTAATCAAACGAATACACCTGCGCACACCAGCGCCGACGTGCGAACGCCCCTGTGAGACAACAAGACTACGATTAGGGTTGCCTCTAATTTATAAAATAATTAAATGTAGGGCTGTTTTGACGACAACAGTATGCTGCACACGCTGTAGGAACCGATATTATGGATACTTTAGCTGTGCGCGCACTTCATGCCTTTTCTTCACGCACGTACAGCGCACCTCGAGAACCAAAGTTGTCTCGAGGCAGTAAAACGCCTTCCTTAGCCCCCGTTAATATGCCGAGAGCAAAATGAAACATAAAGAAGAAAAGTACGACAAAATACCTTACGAGCAGGCGTGGTTTCAGCTGTAGATGGCTTTGCGCTTGACGATTTCGAGTGTCTTGAAAAATGGAGATTACCTGTTTCTTGACTGTCACGAACTGCTGCTCAAGAACCAGGGATCACAGGTTCATCAATAGGGTTTCGTGTTTAAAAGAGAAATGAGACGAAGACTATAGCCCCCGTGAAAAGAGGCCGAAATGAAAAAGAAAAGAAACTGTGGCGTAACGAGGCCTGCTTTCGACACTCATTAGTGAATTTCGTGCCGGGAACGAACGCGGTTACGTATGTAGGCTGCGTCTACAACGCGGAATAACGATTCTTGTTTTTTTTCTTTCATAAAATCTCGCAAGATGCTTTCGCTTCGACTTTTTGCTCCCACTGGCTATACGCAGCAAGTACTTCGTTAAAACTGTAGCTGCCGAGTTGTAGCTGGCAATAGTTTCGCCATGTAGGGGAGGGCAAGGCGATCTGAATGTAGCTGCCCAGCTGTCTGCCCTTCAATGGTGGAGCACGGAAAACGCAAAAATTGAGAGCGTGGCTCAGCGGATAGCGTTCCCGGCATGCGTTGTTGTGAATCCGGAAGTCTCGGGTCCGACTCTCATTGACAGAAAACTTTTTTTTTGTCTTCTGATCGTGCGTATTTTTCTCGACGTCATTTCCGTGACGGAAATACATCACTGAAGCTTCGAAGAACCTTTCATTCCCCTCACCCCTTTCCCCAGCACAGGGTAGCCAGCCGGTCTAAGAACTGGCTAACCTCCCTGTCTTTTCCTCTTAAACTTTCTTCCTCCTTCTCCTCCTCCTCCTCCCGGCATAAAACACTTTCGTGTTAATGAGTATGACAGCTTCCCTACTGTGAAACTCCCGAAAGTGCGTAGCACGCACGCCCAGCGATTCCCGTTCATAGAGTTTCCACTGCTTCGTTTACCAAGCTGTCGATGACGACAGTGTTTGAGTTAAGCATGTAGGGTTTCCGAGACACGAGTGCAATCTAGTTAGCGAGATTCGAAGACTGGGTGTGCGACACGTACGCTACTTATTGCTGTGTTTTATCGACTTTCTGCTTATTACGGCAATTGAGATACGCGTCGTCTGCAGCGAGTTATGTCAGGTGCTTTCCCCCTTCTGATGCAGCGACACAGCACGTAGGGGAGGGGAATTCCCCCTCTCAGCCAGGTGATGTCGCCCTCACAGGCACGGAGTACACGCCGCGCATGTGCAATAACTTCCCTCGAAGTAGCCCGCAGGTGTCCCAAACGTATTTAGTAATTCTAGTTTATTATCGCGATTGCTTGATTATTTCTGCAAGTTATGCTATTATTTTAGACCTAGTTCGGGAACTTTAATCCAGTTTTGAGCATTGGTAGTCTTGTTGTGGCCCGTATCGGGCGCTTTACTGTGAGCGTGATCGATTGATTGATTGATTTGTGGTGTTTAACGTTCCAAAACCACTATATGATTATGAGAGACGCCGTAGTAGAGGTCTCCGGAAATTTTGACCACCTGGGGTTCTTTAACGTGCACCCTAATCTGAGCACACGGGCGTGAGCGTGATCACGTCACGGGAGATGTACGAATGGCCCTGCTGCGGTGGTCTAGTGGCTAAGGTACTCGGCTGCTGACCGGCAGGTCGCGGGAAGGCATCCCGGCTGCGGTGGCTGCATTTCTCATGGAGGCGGAATTGCTGCAGGCCCGTGTTCTCAGATTTGAGTACACGTTAAAGAACCCTCAAGTGGTCGAAATTTCCGGAGCCCTCCACTATGGCATCTCGCATAATCATATGTTGGTCTTGGGACGTTAAACACAACATATCAATCAATCAATCAATCAATCAATCAATCAATCAATCAATCAATCAATCAATCAATCAATCAATCAATCAATCAATCAATCAATCAATCAATCAATCAATCAATCAATCAATCAATCAATCAATGAGATGCACGACTGAACGCAAGCTGGGAGTGCTCCGTACTAAAGGAATGATTCGGGACGCTCGAGCTTTGCCGTGAAGTGTATAATGCGGTCGAGTAATCCTACCCTGCCTGTTATCACCGCAACATCAGACGCAAGCCTACCTTCACTTCTCGGGGAAAACTATGCAGAAAAGAGTCGGAAATGTCTGTGCGCCTGTAAGTCGGCCTTTACAAAGTATCCTCGAATTTTTCCGCAAGTGCATTTGCGAAGCGTGAACGTCTCAGTTATTTTCACAAGTTAACAGGTGTTCCTTCATTTCATTTCGATCAGCCTGCAATTTCGTTCGCCCCGCCGCGGTGGTCTAGTGGCTAAGGTACTCGGCTGCTGACCCGCAGGTCGCGGGTTCAAATCCCGGCTGCGGCGGCTGCATTTCCTATGGAGGCGGAAATGTCGAGGCCCGTGTGCTCAGATTTGGGTGCACGTTAAAGAACCCCAGGTGGTCAAAATTTCCGGAGCCCTCCACTACGGCGTCTCTCATAATCATATAGTGGTTTTGGGACGTTAACCCCACAAATCAATCAATCAGCAATTTCGTTCTGCGTTCTTGACGTGTAGCACGCTTTTTCCAAACTGTTCACTGTTTTCTTTGACTCTTCCTAAACACGCGCCAGATCTAATGTGGTTCGGCAGGCCTGTTATAAAGGGAAACTATCCTCTATATTCCGTGCTGAGGCCAATTGTAGACCGAGGGCTTCGATCTCGTCTTCCAAAGGTTGTGAAAAAGGTTCAATTTAGCTGCTTTCTCCTGAGCTTTCACAGTAACTTGCCCAAACTACTGCGCCATCAGCAGGATTCAATCGATGGCGTTTTCTGGGCTGTGGGATGTGGATTACCAGAAAACACAGCGGTGATTGTAGTCGGGAGGAAGAGCCTAACCTTCACGTTCTCTTTATATTCGTTCTCAGTAAAATATGATGAAATATTCAGCAACCTGTCGCTTAGTTACATTTGTGTTCCTTCAACATTCACTCTGAGTAAAATGTTGTGAACATACCAGCAACATGTCGCTTAGTTACCATTTGCTTAATTTCCTCTATGATACTTGGCGAGAAACATTGGAGAGTTTTAGTACTGCGGAATGGTGCTACGTACGCATCACGCAAGCGCCTTGCGTTACGTGGCGTCCTTTGCCACTAATCGCCTTTTAGTACACCGTAGGACCCGCGTACGTAACGAGCGAGAAGCGTGTTGCGCCATCTGGTAGATCAAAATAGAAGCACGTGTTGTTGACAGCCAATGTGAGCCAATCCAAGTGTTATAGCCAGATTACGGCCATATTTTAAGCCACAGAGCCGGTCGGTGCTTGCCTTCGATGCCGCCATTTTGCAAAACGAAGTCTCACGCTGTCGCGAACTTGTTCGAGAGCGGCGCGATCACCTCATACGTACGCACGCACGCATCTCATGCGTGCGTACGTAGCGGCTGCGTACGTAACGCGATACGTGCGCGTTGCGGTCTGCGCATGCGCACTACGCAGAACGTGGCGTCCTTACGTACGCAACGCCGCCACGTACGCAGCGTACGCAGTACTAAAACTCTCTATTCTTCCGCAAATTTCCAGACGCTTCTGATCGCCGAAGAATCCGTGATACTTCACAGTTTCACAGGAGCGCTTTTTTTAACGCTTGAGTTGCGCAGCACTCCGCCGCGTCGGGCTAGTGGCTAAGGTACTCGGCTGCTGACGCGCAGGTCACGGGATCGAATGCTGGCTGTGGCGGCTGCATTTCCGATGGAGGCGGAAATGTTGTAGGTCCGTGTGCTCAAATTTGGGTGCACGTTAAAGAACCCCAGGTGGTCGTAATTGAACCTGCACAGCGTTCCTTGGCGGCTCGTATGTTGGGGAGAGTACTGGCAATGCGATGCAAACCGTGGGAAGCTTGAACAGCATTCCCGAAGGACAGGAGCCCGTGTGTATATATTTCGGCCGCGAAGTGGTAGCACGGTGTCCATTATAGGTGATGCCCTGCTAACGCAGGGAAGGCACGGACGCCGTCCTCTGATGGCCCGGGGGGGCCAGCGCTGCCGATGACCCACGAAGCTACGGACAGGTGGCTTGAACCGAAGGGCCGAATTGTTGAGCTGCGCCATTGTAAGGAAGCAGACAGAGACAGCACCCGATCCTGGGCCAACTATTGTGTTCCGTACTTTGTCTTCGCCTGCTTCTCCCAGTTAGCTCTTCGCCCTGTGCCCTGTGCCGCTGTTGTTAGCAATATAAATAAATAAATAAATAAATAAATAAATAAATAAATAAATAAATAAATAAATAAATAAATAAATAAATAAATAAATAAATAAATGAATAAATAAATAAATATTCATATAAGTAAAGAGAGAGAGAGAGTGAGAAAATATCACACCGTAGTCAACACACTAAATCATTTCATTCAGACTAGTGCTTTAAAAGTGTAATCATAGAAACAGAATAAAGGTGAAAACAAAAACAAATGTAGAACAAGTACACATCAACACAAAAGGGAGGCTTCCATTTAGGCCATGTGCGTGTGGCCGGTTCGGCACGTTTGATAAGATCGCGGGTGTGTCGCTAGCACAGAGTACGCCGAGAGCACGGGCTCGACGGTAAAGAAGCGAAAGAAACGTAAAAAAAAGAACAGAGGGAAAGAGAGAAAGCGCGCGCTAAATTGGTTAGCGGCTCGTTACATCTCAGCACCGACACTGTCGGAAGAAGCGAACAAAGGGAAAAAAGTACGGAATCTAGCCAAGACAAACGAAAGAAGAAGAAGAAAAAAAAAAGAAGACGAGGAAGATGCTTCTCAGGCGTCGTGACCCTTTTCGCTCGTGATAACTCTTCGGAGCGAGGCGCCAGCCAAATTTAATCACCTCGCATTACGAGAGAAGGGTGGCCAGGACGAACCTTGAGCTCTCGAGAAAGCATAGCCAAAGGGGGAAGCGTGGGTGGGGAGTGCATGCTGCACGTTTCAACTATCGACTCCGTCACATCCACGTGAGCTTTCTTTGTTCTTTTCGTATAGTATTGTGGGAAAATGCTCATTAACTCTTCTTTTTCAAATATGGCGGAAGTATAGCGTAGCTTCAATGCTGAGAGTTTTCTTGAAAGAAAATTTTGCTCATTTACAAACGCGCATTTCTCGAACACAACGTCCTGAACTTGTGAGTCACGTCATGGATTCATAATTTCATTTCATTTACTTTCATTTTATTCAAGGAAAAATTGTTACACTCTGCCTTGGCGGACACGACTAAAGGCTAAATAAACGCCTGACTAGGTCGTGCCACACTGGCAGCAAAAGCATAGACACACCAGCAAGCATTTGTTGTACAGAATACACTGGTACATAATCATCCAGAATGATAACAGAAAAAAATATATAGGTTCACAATTATACAAACACAGCTGTCTTAAAGTGATAACAATATAAGGTTATAAGAACCTAACAGTTTAGTCACATTTGACGTAGCAGTGCCATGTAAAAACGTACGTACAAAAGAGCAGACACGCAGACAGGTCGAGTGATACTCATCAACTCTACAAATGAGCGTTCACTTGAAGCAAGAAGAGCGGATTAAAACGCAATAAATATTTTAATGACTGACGTTGCGGCATCGCTTTAGCGAAATGGGTTGTTATGCTAGCGTGCTAGTCACGAACACTAGAAGTGTATAGTGTAAAAGCAACAAACACACGAAAAAAAGAGAAGGACTACAGGCTGGTGCCAGTCCGTTGTCCAGCTGATTTTATTTATTTGTTTGTGGTTTTCGCGCTATATTCTTTCATGGTGACGTCAGTGATAGAAAATATCTGGGCGTCACGTGTCTTAGAATTAGGTAGTGTAAGTGTTACGACGATTGTGCTCCTCGCTGGTTGGCCTAAACATGCCAATAGTTAAACTAGCGTAACTTTACGCATATAAGCTTGTAAAACTGGCGCATTCGCGCCCGTAGTGAGTTCCGCACGGTTTAAATGTGCGACTGCTGAGCAACTATTTGCACGAAATTTGCTTTGTCACTCTTATTTAGGTGTTTTTCTCTCTCCTTTTTTGTCTTGCTCCGGAGATCAAGGGTAGCCCTTGTTGTTTTACTGCCGAAGGGTAGCTGGGGCTTTGTCGAACTGTGATTGGCCAGCTTTTTTTCTGCGACCTTTTTTCCCCCAAATTTTGTTTGCGGTGAAAATAAACTTATTTGATTTATTTTTATTTATTTATTGAAAACAGCTCTATATCGCAAAAAAAAGAGAACCAGATTACTTCAATTCTCTGACACGTGGTTTTTCTACGTAAATTTTCTGCTGACTAGTATTAGTTTGTTTTCACCCTAGTGCATTTGATTTATATGATTGTAATGTCATGTGACAGGTATATACTTTTTGTGCATTGCAATAAAAGTATAGTTGGAAGTTAGCGTTTGTACACGTTTAGCTTTTTACGCTTCACTTATAAAAAAAAAACTCACAGGGTTTGTCATACAGTCAGCTAAGACAGCTCGAAGGCAAAGTGTGACTTATTTTACTTCTCTGTCAATTTACTGATCCTCTTCTTCGATCCTCCAAAGGCATTGAGAGCCTGACGTAGCTTTCTATTGCCTCAAAGATCAGAGAAAATGCACGCTTTCTAGACCTCACCAGCACTGTCTTTGTGACCGACCGTCTTTGACGGTCACTTTCATAACCTGACGACATGGCAGCAACACGGTGACGCCATATTGACGTCAACATTCCGGGATTTGTGAAGTCATTGGGACTTAAATACACGACGAAGATTTTTGCATAAATCACGTTGAGTCTGACTCCACGATGTGACGGTGCACACTAGCGGTCAAGTTTCCCGTTTTCTAAGGCAGCCTTACTCTATTTATTCACTAATATTCACGTACACCAACCTTTTCTGTTAGTCTCAGCTTGCGTGATCGCCGGCATCATTTCTTGTGGACGCCTATCTTCAGTAACATTACCCCACTCTGCATTATATACGACACAAAGAGTTCAACAGAGGAGACTTCCCTTAATAACTCCCTTCCTTCGGAGAGACCCATGTGACGAAAGACCTTTCCAAAACTTTTCCCCTCCCACTTTTCTCGCCCTACCCTCAGAGAGCGCACGTAACGAGCGGAATTGAGTTGCGTTCCTTGTCTCACCGCGGCGGGGCGCTTCAATCGCAAAGTGCTTTTCTCCGCAGGCGTTCCTCCAGCGGGCCACACCATAATGCAGGCCGTACGTGGCATTTATGTGCGCGTGTATTTTTCGCCTGCTCTTGGAAAACTCGCACCTTTTTTTCTCTGTCCCTTTCTTTCCTTTCTCTATATTAACCTTATTCCGTGGTTATTCTTCAGTTGTTGCTGCCTCCCCGCTTCTAATCTTCTTTTATTCTCTGCCCAGACATTGCACAGTGCTTTGTCACTCGCACATTACTCAAGTATCAGCGGGTGCTGTCACGTGGTTCCCTCTGTTTCGAAATCGGAAGAGTCGATGTTACCCTGTACTTTTCTCGGGTGTATTGAACGCCATAACACGTCTGCAGCAAAATGTCGTGAAGCATGGCTGCGGCAAAATAAGAAGGTCCGTTGAGGGTCAGATACGATTAGAGAGAATTCAATATTTCGTCATTTGATGTGGCCGCTAGAAGCTTTAAGGTGGCCTCGAGAATCGAAACGCGTTGTTTCCTTGAATTTTGCTTTATGGCAAGTGAGTCGCTTGCTACCGCCCGCATGTAGGTAACTACATGCGCCCGATATACCAAGGGAATCACTTGGTACCGCCCGTACGCTGGCTCCTATGCTGGTCGTTCTAACGTTTAAAGTGATTCTGTGGCTTAACGTACACCAGGGTAATATTACAGTTTTCAGAGTATTCAAATGCCTTGCTTAAACTGTGGTCGTCTTGTGAAATACGTGGCCAATTGAGCAGCCAACATGGACGCAAGAACTCAGACAGGCTCTTATTAGCGTTTGTATGAGCCCAGCACATCTCTTCTTCGAACGTTCTCTGCTTACAGTTTTTTCTAATTTATTTTATATCTCTCTATCTCTATCCTCTTCCCGACCCCTTTTCCCCGCTCCTGTACAGGGTAGCAAACCAGTTATTCTAGGTTAACCTCCCTGTCTCTTCCTCTCTAGTGAGAGGAAGAGAAACACTCTCTAGTGGTGTTATCTTGTTTGTAGTTGTGCAAAACTTTCGCACTCCCAGGGTCTCTGTTGTGGAAGTCGATGTTATTTCATTTTCAAGAGCCGCTTTACCACGTTTTAATAACTCCCAGCTTTTTAAGCTACAAGAAAAGCTGTTGCCAATTTTGTAGGAAACCCTAGACTGAAGCAAGGCAGGCGCGTGCGCTACTGCAATTCAGCAGTGCTTACGAGCTGTTGCAGGACAGGTTGCAACCTGTCACTATTTCTATTTCTCTCTCTCTTTCTTCTTCGATTGAGCTGACGCGCTCGCTGGGTCAAAGCTCGCCATCGCCTTCTCGCAGACTGAAGGCGTGGATTGCAACAGCCCTATTGAGTTCACCGAAGCCTGTTGCTGGTTTCGAACAGGTGAATATCTCAGCAGGAGAAGGTGCAGAACACTGTTAAAAACGTACCGCGTTTGGACGCTCGGTTCGTTTCCGACGAAATTGACGGATTGTACCGTACTAGCCGTTAAATAGACAGGGGTATTGATAACACTTCGGGCGAAAATTCCTCGCGAGTTTGAAGTGCCTTTGGGATTTCTTTTCATTGGCGTCAAACACATGGATCTGTAATGTGATTAAGTGTTACAGGCATAGAGTTTGACAAACATTCATTGGCTTTAATCTGAACAGCTTTTATGGTTTGCTTTTTTAGATATTTCATTTGTGTACAGCGGTTGTGCCATGGTATCTGTGAGTGCCTCGTATTTTGATATTCTTTTCGTATGAAAACTCGGTAATGCCCTAAATTGGCTTAGGATACCGCGCCCCCTCTTCGCCCCTTTATTGCCTCAACGGGAACCTTCCCGCATCCTTGCTCACCGCCTCATCATGGTGTCTCGTAACACTTCACCTACAACTAACTTCGTTTTTTCTATACAACCCCCATCATTTTTCTCGTCTTCAATAACGCGCGTTTCTCTCATTCTTCCACCGTTCCATACACTTCCCCTCACGCCTTCCTATATTGAATTTTCAAAAGAAAAAAAATCGAGAAGAAAAAAAGTCGAGTTGATAAACTCGGGAAGGAAGGAAAAAGCTGTTTTTATACAATCTCCGGACGGTGATGGACCTAACGCTAGACATCGGCCATCGGCTCAATAGAACCACGGGTGCTCTTCCCCCCCTCCCCTTTTCACTGAACTTTTAGTGGGGGTGCTTAAGCGTGAGGGTAGCTCCCCCGACGGAGAGACGCTGTAAACGCAAGATCCCCAGCAAGACGCCGCTATCCATTAACTCCTCTTTGTGTACGTCCACCACAACCTAAGCAGCTAAAGAAATTTTTAACATTTTTCGACGTGCTGCTCCGACACACTTTTTTTTCGATTTCGTCTTTTCTTTTGTCTGAACAGTGGTGGGACTAAAGGAAATTCACCAATTTTCAAATCGTTTTCTATTACTTTTAATGTCTTCAGTGGCCTTCGCACAAGATGGTGAGCTTCTTTTTAACCTTTCTTGTTTATGTGACATTTACTTGCTGCTAGGCGTGCACTGCGCATACGTAGCTTAGAAAATTTCGAAATGTAAAAAAAATGTGAACTGATAAATAAACATGAAAAAAAATATTGAAGCAAGCTTTGAGGTCATAATGTGGTGCTCTGAGAAATGTTTTCATCATCTCCCGCTCCTGTTACGGGTCGCTCGCATCTTAGACTTTTTTCCCCCTCCATGACTCGCTTCAGCGACAGTTTGTATGACATACAGCACGAACAACTGCACCGACAACGAGAACAACAACAGCAGTGTCAACAACAAGCACGGCAAAAACGAAAGCAACGGAAGTTTCGCAGGGTCAGCACGAGGGATTGCAAACTTTCTGCGAGGGCCACTTCTCAAGTTTGCCAATAGCTTTTAAAGAAAATGGGAAAAAAATATAATAATCATTCAGACGCGTATCAAGGAAGAAGTAACAAATATTACAACAAAAGGAAATCTATAAAGGAGCGAATGCATTACGAAGAAACAAAAAAGAAAGAGCTTTAAAAAGCCGAATAAGATGCAGCGCAGCTTTGCGTGTGTGCCAAAGAGCATGCTTGGGCTGCTCAGTCTTGTAGAAATTGAGAACACGCCGCGGGAGTCCAAGTTCAATGGGCGTTCATTCAGAGGCCCGACGCATGCGTGTGCGCCCCTTTGCGGTCCGTAGTTGGTCCTATCGGCAAAGGAAAAAAAATCATTTCTCTTCACCACTCGTGACCTGACGTCTTGCTTCCGTTATTATTACTTTTATTTCTAATCTCTTTGTCTGATGCTGTGACGGCTGCATTCAAAGTACCCAGTTCATACGCGTCCGACGCACCTGCGGAGCAGGGCATCGTGGGGCGGGAAGTAGAATGAATGAAAAAGAAAATGAGTAAAACTGAAATACTTTCTAATATAAATTCTCCGCCACTTTGCGAGGCGTACGTATAACGTGAGGTGACCGGAGACGCATCGGAAGATTCTATGACGGCTAGAGCAAGAATAGCTGGCATGTCTGGGAGAACACACGCAGCGTCAAACGAAAGGAAGTAAGACTGGCCGCGTCGGCTACGACAGTCATAGTTGAAGCAGGTCAAAAGGCGAAAGCGAAAGCCGAAGATGACCACAGGAAAAGGCGCAGGGTAGTGATTTGTCCTATGGTCTTGTTTGTTCTTGTGCTTTCGCCTTTTGAGCTGCTTTAACTGTAAGCATAGCGTGAGCGCTCCTGTTGGCATAATTGAGTTCAGCTTCTCAAGTTTCACATATTTCAACACTCCTCGTGGGAAGTGTCGATAAATAGAGGCTGTTTTTCGAAGTGGTGCTTCCTGTCGGTCTTCGAGAAACTCATAAGAAGCAGAAAAATTCAGTGTATAAACAGTAAGTTTTCACATCCATAGTAACTTATGTGTCAAATTAACAAGTGGGACGTTTCTTCCCCATGTAAACAGGAATTGCTGCAAGTTTGAACGGGAGTCATGTCCAGTAATTTTCTTTTTTTTTTACTTTTATATTTTCTCGCAGTGATAACCTCGGGTTAACTGATAGTCAAGGATCGGGCTGTGTATTCCTATAATCTGTCCAGATTTTATGGTTTTTTAAGAACCCGTCCAACATTTGTTGTACAAAAGTGTGCAACTGCTCGTTCAAAAACAAAGTCCCCGAATCGGCACAAGCTCGCCAAATTTATCACTGGCCTTATAATAAAAAATAAGCGATTTACAAAACCCTTTCTTCGCAACCTCTTGATTTGTACTTAGGGTAAAACAAAGCTTTAATTTTAGATGATTCGGTTCGAAGAAGAGATAGACGTTTACACGCACGAAAGAAATTGTCCTCGCGAAACAGGTCAACAGTGCACATTACGCTTTTTTTGTCAGGAGACGAATAAACATATATCGTACGCAGTAAAAAGCCAGTTTTTAAAAATATCAAAGTTAGGCTTCCTATCAGTTTTCCAACTAAACGGCATCAAATGTTCTCACGACTGTTTGTCTTCAAAGAAATTTGTATTCCGGTGTTTGCCGTTATTTTAAACGATAGCGAGCTTCCACGGCTAACCCCACAGTCTTGCTTCTTATTGGGCATAACATTGCACATAAAAAAAAAAACACGTGCACCAGAAGAGACGACGTAAGACGCGGGGCGTAAACTTTCAACAATTTGTTTCGAAGCAGAGGGACCCTTTTCAATCTTGGCGTACATAAATCCGCATGTGTCCAAGAACACCATCAACAAGACGGCAAGTTGGGCCAGTGTTGTACTGTTAACCAAATTCAAGATGAACACCATCGAACATATTTCTACTTCTTGTTACGCTGTAAAAGCGATAAATTCTAAGACTCCAGTCTCAAATATGTATTTTTCACTATTAATCTCGTAGATTGCAGGCACTGAGTGCCGAGAAGTGCTGAACTTACATTAATGCATTGAAGAGTGCCATGTACTCGGGCCGCTATTCACAATGGCATTCCGAGAGCATCTCTTGGAGACGTAGCATTTTTTTTAGCAGCAGCGAAACTGAACTATCACCCTGAACGCGCTCTCATTTACCATTCACAGGCAAATGAATGAATCAATGTACACTAACACTTGCTGGTCGAGCCACTCCTTACACACGTCCACACAAATTTTTTGCAACATGTTTGGCCGGACGCTTTCTCAATCCACGTTTACAATGACGGCAACAGTAGATTTACAGGGCATCTCAGTTCAGGAACTGCTTTACCGGACAGAGATGACGCACCGAGCTCCTGTCTATCGTATAACCCCACAGGGACTACGTCGACGACACACTGCAAACGCTCTCCGATATTTTTATGGTTATCCTCTAATGTAGAAAGCAGACGAGCATTGCACGTGCCGTGGCAACACTATGAAACTCATAAAGCGTAATTCGTCTCAATTGTTACGGGGAACGGATGTAGCAGTCTCCGAGGGGCACCATCGTAACGCTCAATACCGACGCGCTGTCGAATCATCTCGTAAAAAATTACTTGACATTGAGGATAATTCACCCGTCGGTAAGATAACATAGATAGGAACAAACCATCAGTTGAGCTATGAGGTGAAAGTGGTCTACGAGAAATTCCTTTAGGTGAGTAAATGAAAGAAGGGAATTTTTTTAAAAGCTCGTTTTTCATGTCATTGTTGAGTACAGCAATGGGAAGAAATGGACAATAAATCCATGGAATTTATAGCGGGTGCAACTTGTAGTAACTATAATGTAATTGTGAAGAAATCAGACGAATATGTAGCTTACCACTGGCAAGGATCAAATCTGTGACCTCCGAATTCGAAGGTCGCAGATTCGGTCCCTACCAGCGGTAGGCTATCTTTTCGTGTCCTTCATTTGCTTGACATTTACATCATCATTATCACAAATAACATCCCTTATAATATATTTTGTTGGCCTTCTTGTCTGTTTGTTATATTAATAGTAGGGTGAAGCGAAAATGGGCTAACGAGATGTGCTGTTGTGGTATGCTCTAAATATCTTCTGGCGACTTAAGTTAAACTGCCGTAAACTCAATTTGGTGAAAATGAAACTGTAGATCCTCCTCCTCCAACTCCTCCTCCTCCTCCTCCTCCTCCTCCTCCTCCTCCTCATCATCATCATCATCATCATCATCATCATCATCATCAGCAGCAGCAGCAGCAGCAGCAGCAGCAGCAGCAGCAGCAGCAGCAGCAGCAGCAGCAGCAGCAGCAGCAGCAGCAGCAGCAGCAGCAGCCTTACTACGTCCTTTGCAGGACAAAAGCCTCTCCCATGTTCTGCCAGCCAACTCGGTCCTGTGCTTGCTGCTGCCAATTTATAGCCGCAAACTTTTTAATCTCATCTGTCCACCTAACCTTCTGTCTCCCCCAACCCACTTGCCTTCTCTAGTAATCCAGTTACCCATAATAACAAGCGGTTATCTTGTCTACGTGCTACATGCCCGGCCTATGTCCATTTCCTCTTCTTGATTTCAACTATAGTGGCAATCTACCTGTCATGATTTGGGAGTGCTTGACAAATGTGCTCCGTCCCATTCTTATTCCTCTAGTTACTTCAATGTCGGGGTTTGGCTCCGTGGTTATTACCTGTCCTAAGTAGACATAGTCTTTTACAACTTCAAGTGCACTATTACCGATCTCGAAGCGCTGTTCTTTTCCGAGGTTGTTGTACACTACTTTCGTTTTCTGCAGAATAATTTTAAGACCTACTTTTCTGCTCTGCTTGTCTAAATCGGTAATCATGAGTTGCAATTCGTCCCCTGAGTTACTCAGCAATGCAATACCATTGGCGAAGAGCAAGTTACTAAGGTACTCTCCATTCACGCTTATGCCAAACCGTTCCCATTCTAGGCCTCTGAAAACCTCCTGTAAGCACGCGGTAGAATTACCGTAAACTCAAATTGGCGAGAATGAAAGTGTGTATATAATATGTCCATATAAATTTTGGGATGTGATTGAGTATTGACGGAGTCATGTGACAGACCACCAGCGGAGCGCCATGGCTCAAACCACCACGCGATAGGGATGGTAGCGACACTGCAAAACTTCGTAAGTTATGATTCTGTGGCCGGTCTGCACAAATAAATAAAATGTGTTACCTGGGCAAAAATGGTGCTCTTTGACACAAGATCTAACGAACCTAATACAAACTTCGACGTTGATTGCGTTGAAGCCAGAGGGGAGGTGCGTCTGAAGAGAGCCGACGCAATAGCATTGCAGTGTTGCAATGCAGCGTAGCAGATTCACGATGGCGATAGCAAAACCACACTACCCGGGACAGCTTGTGGTTCCAAGCACACCATGACGACTAACAAGACAGTATTGGTTTTGAGGACATACCGTGGCGCCACCTACGTAATAGCGTCACTCATAGGATGCCAAGGTTTCGTTGTCTGCTAGGACACCGCATTTACTGCACTTTTGCTGTGGACAACGTGCGTGCTTACCTTTGTTTTGGGGCTCAGTGCTTAAAGAAGTGGTATGGGCATTCAATACGGGCAAGCAAACTAGAAATAAGTGCCCCCGGTGGCACTCTCGTGCCTCATTTGCATCGTAAAATTACGACTAAGAACCGGTGCAGCCATGAGGGACGATTCAAGTGGTGTTGCGAAAGGAAAGCTGCCGTATTGCACAACTGCTATCCTATCTGCGGCGTGAAAACAATTGCACTGCTGGCAAAGTACCCGGTACCGTTAAGGGTACTTTTTAAAACTTGGACTTGCTATTCCGACATTGAAGGGACGGCTTTCAGCTCTCCCGTAGTACAGTACCAAGTACTGTAAATCGTCAACCACTTCTTCTAAACGCACTGCTGGCCTCTCTTGTGGAGGCCTTCTCCGACAATAGTTTGGTATAAGATAGAGGCTTGAAGAGATGAGAGATGCGAATCTGGCTGGAGCCAACGTTCTGTAATGTGTAGCCCTCGTCAACGCAGCCCTGTCAAGATATTAACGAAGGCGCTGCCTTCAAAGTGTGCTTTGCGCGCATTACTACCGTAGTAGAAGCCAACCTACAGTAATCATTTCAAAGATTATTTTTTGCCTGCCTGCCTGCCTGCCTGCCTGTGTGTGTGCGTGCGTGTGTGTGTGTGCGCGCGCGCGCGCGCGTGTGTGTGTGTGTGTGTGTGTGTGTGTGTGTGTGTGTGTGTGTGTGTGTGTGTGTGTGTGTGTGTGCCTGCCTGCCTGCCTGCCTGCCTGCCTGCCTGCGTTTCCATCCATCTGTCTGTCTGTCTGTGAGTGGGTGGGTGGATGGGTGGTTGATCATTATTAGCTTCAGCCACCCGGTCAAAGTTTAAGCACTCGATGACCACCCAGCAATCTTGAAGTGGTGGCTGCGTTCATATTTGTGAACATTGTCGATCATAAATCAAATATTGCGCATATATAAGATGCGACAATAATACGTAAGTATTACGTGGGGTGTTCCTTTACTACAATATAATATATATACGTAAATCTAAAGATTTTACTGTTTCTTAGGCTGCCCTGAAAATGCGACGCTATGCGCGCACACACACACACACACACACACACACACACACACACACACACACACACACACACACACACACACACACACACACACACACACACACACACACGCACGCACACACACACACACGTACGCACGCACGCACGCACACACACACACCCACCCACCCACACACACACACACACACACACACACACACACACACACACACACACACACACACACACACACACACACACACACACACACACACACACACACACACACACACACACACACACACACACACACACACACACACACACACACACACACACACACAAAAAGCCCACTGCAGACGATATGGTGCTGCCACCTGGCAGTAGCCCTGGGTTCTGCACAAGCTCAAGGTTTCTGACACCATTGTTGCTAATTGGCGTCCATATATCATGCAGCGCCTGTTCTATTTTATCAATGCCAGCCAGATGCGGCCGATTCAACATAAAGGAGGTGCTGCCTGAGCCAAGGCAAATCGTAAACGCCCGCTTGGTAAAATACAACCCACTCCACAAAACATGCCCCAAGACTCATGTAGTATGGCCGAAAGAACACTATTTTATTTCGACGACATTGGCAGCGAAGCACGAAGAAAGTAGCGGAATGGTACGGGATTGGCGTTATGTTTTCAGTGCCATGCAAACTCGAGAAAGTGTGAACTAAGCTCACTGAAGAAAAAAAACAAAAAAAAACAGGCATGATAAGTGCAAAAAAAAAAAACTCCGCAAGATTGAGTGCACTGAGTACGTGTCAAATCTTATCTATGTAATTTTATTTTCATTTGGCTAGCTGTACAATGCATAGTTCAAAACGCAGATCGAGGTGAAAATGTCGATTTCTCTAAGCAGTACAGTGTACGTTTGATTCGGCGATAACAAGAGTAAAAAAAAAAGCTTTACAATAGTGTATGACGTCATTACAGGCGCATGAACAAGAATATCAACGCCTGGTGTTTTCACGCGAGTTCAAAGCAGGCAGATAAAAAGTTTGGTGCCACACGACTGATGCTTACGATAAATCGTAAAAATTTGCTGCTTTGTCTTATCGCATAGCGTTTCCGCTACGTAGAAAATACACCTAAGAACGTTAATCAGGAAGCCTTATTTGAGTGTCTCCTGTATATGCTTTTGCGTCGTCCGAGCACATTAGTCAACTTTCATATCAGATCACTAGATCCCGCTTCGTCTTCTCTTCTACTCTCTGCCAATGCGAGTGGCTCGTAATGCGTATTATCATCTTCAAACCACAGCCCACCAACGAGGGATCGGTATACTCTTACTGATATATTGTGATTATGACTCGTCCTTAAGGAACATGGCTTGTTAACGTGGGCGTGTGTGTGCATTGTGTGTACGCTGCGAGGCCAGTGTTGTGTATGAACAGTGCTGGGACGAGCGCAGTCGGGCGGCTACCATATGAACATCCCGTACTCTCGCTCGTTGCAATACGTTTCGTGATGTAGTTGGCGGAAACGCGGATACTAAAACGACCTTGTCTGGGTTAATCCGACGTACTCCCGTGTGGGGGAGTTCAATTAAATATCACTGGCGGGCTTCATCCCGCAGCTAGGGATCATATCGGCCGCCAATAGAGCGGAAGATGCGAGGGGGATGACTGGCTGGCCGGCCCGATTGCGGCCGAAGATTACATTCCCGTGATCCCCGTGTGCTCTACAGACACCGAAGATTGAAACAAAAGAGAGAGAGAGAGAGAAGCAAATGAAAGAAAGGGAAGGAGGAATGACGTTGCAGTGACTTGTCGTAGAGAAGCACGCAGCGCGTGGGTGGAGATGGACGCAAATCCCGACTGCGTAGTTGCCTAAGTGCGATCCAGATGCAGCAGGGAAGAAGGGTAGGCCTCCGCTGCTGCCGATCGACTAATAACTGCCCCCCTTCTCCCCCCCCCCCCAAAAAAAAAAAACTCATGCGCCGAAACGAGAAGGACTCTTGCCTTCGTGCCTCTTCATCGCACTCGCGCGGCGACTGTGGTCGGCGGGGACTAGCCAGCCGGAGCAATCCAATCCAATCCACCGATGAGTTCATCGCAGTGGCGGCGAGCGCGCCGTGCCCTAAATGGCGCAGAAGTCGAGCTCTCGCAACGAGAGGCATGAGCTGTGTCCTTACGCATTCGATGGTTCTAGATGTCCGGGACAGATTTGTGATTCCCTTCTTTTTGTTCTCGATGAGGCTAATCCTCTCGTCCAAACGAGGCCCGCACACTGAGCCGTGAACCTGGTCTGTCTGATTAATACTTGGGCCCCGTCCGTATCATTTTCAAAGCATTGTCCGGCTTGTCGTACCGACTGTTTAATCAAGAAAGTGAGTCATGGATGGTTCGACGGAAGGTGGTCGCATAATTAAAACAGGGAAACGGCCACGCAGGGTGGATGCTGTAGGTACAGCTCCGTTGTAATCCTTACCGTGAAACAACCACAAAGAGCATAGAAAGCCCACAAGATGAGGTCGGATTAAAAAAAAGATAATCGGTACATCAGGTGGACATTATGAATTTTGATTGTCGTCACAACGATCGGTCTTCAGAAGTGCTTGTCAGAACTGAACTTATGTCGAGAATTCAGTTCAACTCCTCCGATATAATCTCCCCAGCACTTCCACCTAATGCAGCAAGCGTGCTCTCCTGCTCACGTTTGTTAATATTCTTGACGAAGCGTTCGTTAGCCAAACAAGCTAGTTCAGGCTAAAACCTGGCAAGCACGAACCACACGAACGTCAACGTCGTCTTTCACACTGGCACGGAGCATTTTTTTTATTGCGTAAGTTTGCCCTGCAGCATCAATACAGATCAACAAAAATGAATTTTTCACGGGCGTCATTTGCGCAAGCGCCGCGCAAACGCTTCAACGGCGCCACCCCGAAACACTTTTGGTGGCTCGTGGCCTCCGAAACCTGTCCGCGCACCATCTCGGAGGCAATGGGTGCGAAAGAACGCAGAAGCTCCTCCCGCTGTCGCGTTGACCGGAAAGCCACCGACTTTGCTTTTGGTTCTCGCCGCTAAGGGCGCTGTACCTGTCGTGAAAAAAGGTCAAATGGTGTTTCCTCCACGAAGTCTAGAAGGGATCTGTTGTTCGAACCATAAATCCAGTGCTGCAAGTCTGGTGTACTGGAGTCCTGCACGCCGCAGATGGCTCCGACGAGCCACTTGCAGCCTAGGGCATGTTCATAAAAGGTTGTTCAGGGCTTCCCCGCACTGTGGCGGAACAGAACGGGCAGCCTGAGGTTGGCACCTATATGCTCCAGTAGTTAAGATTAAAATGAGGTTACCCCAAGTGTGGCAGCTTGGGCTAGTTGGTATGGCATGACGATAGTTATAGCGCGAGAACAAAACGACGACGCAGAGACAGGAAGGACACGAAAGACACGAGCACTCGTGTCTTTCGTGTCCTTCTTGTCTTTGTGTCGTCGTTTTGTTCTCGCGCTATAACTATCGTTACACCAAGGCTGTAGTATTTGAGCGGAAAGTCGCCGAGTTTCATTCGAGCGACCGATTCTGCAGATAAATGCGTCAAGAGAACGCTTCGAACGCTTGGATTTCTTTCTTCCACTAAAAATAACGCCGCGAACCTGTTCGCTCAATTTAAGGACGCCTCGAACGGACTGCTGGCGTCCTTGTAGACTAGTACAAAGCTGGCATACCAAATGCTGCTGCTTAGTTTGTGCAGCCATTAATCATCCCGAAGGTTTCAACGTAACCCTCAATTGAAGAATTCTGGCAAAGCCAATTTTATTGCTTCGTAATTTGGCAACGTTTCAGGAAGGTTTATTTGATGCGATAACAGCAACTTGCTTGAATTGGGCAACAGACAGAGTTCCCAGTTTTGTTTGTAGAATTTCCCGGTCGCTTGTCTCGTGTTTTGGGCTTACATTTTCCCATCAAACATACGCAATTTAGTGCTTTTAAATATCACCATAAGCATGTTTTTCAAATAACAATAGCGTGTTTGTCGATGACTTGGTATTTCAATGTTGAAGTGCAACATACGTTGGGCAAATCCGCAAGTACCCTTAATTATGCACTGAGAGACGTTCCTTCAAGCAAACAGCGACTACCCTGAAGACATTGTTAAAACGTAATTATGTGGTTTTCTTGAAAGATGCCCATATCGCCACTGTAAAATAATTAAATGGATGTCTGCAGTTTATCTCCATGTTTGACTGACTTCTTTTTTGTTGTAATTAAAATATATTTTGGGAATGAGAACGTTAGGTACATTGCCGCTTTTCGGCTTCTTCGCGAATTATGGCCGCTTACTTGGGGCTTCTTTTGTGATAATTGTTTGCTCATTTGCTCGGTAGTATCTAACAACTTTGGTGAAGGAGCTACAACATAGCTTAAATCTTGTGGGTGGAGTACACAGTACGGTTAAAGTGTTCTAGTATTCTCTGGAGCTTGTGCTTTTCGAAGCACCTTGCTCAGGTGAAGCTGTTGTCTGTTGCTACGAGGTTATCAGTCACATGTAAAAAAAAACACATTCGCTTTAATAATAATGAAAAAGGAAGAAAAAAGTCACTGCGATGCCTGCAGTCTTCGACTTAAAGAATCGTGCGTATGGCATCCAAGTATCCATACAACTCAGCGCTGCACAACAAAGGTCAGTAATGGGCTCACATGAGTTTGAAGAAAAAGAAGAAAAGAAAGCCACACGTTTATCATAAAACGTGCTTTTTACAATTTAAAGCGATGTACAACAAACCCATTCTCAAGAAAAAAAAAACAAGCGAAAGAACCAAACACAGAAGCTCATGTTTTTCAGGCCTATGCTGAGGTATATCCAGCTTTATCTCTGCAACAGGAAGCTTATCCCATGCCTGGTTCGTTAATTAGGCGTCGAAGAAGTGCACGACTTCCACACGTTCAGAGAATCCACCTACCCTCATTTGTTTTTATAACTACGACGTTAATTTCTCTGCTGAATAGTTGACAGTGTAGTTGTAGAGTGTTACCGTATTCACGTTCGCCTTTCCACGCAGATGCCAGTTAGTGCTGGTTTTATGCATGAGGACACTTAGTTGGAAACGATGGAAAAGCCTTTATCCAGACATTGTGCATTGTATTTAGCATTTACGTCAGCCGTAAGGCCAGCTGAGCTGTCGCTCGCGGTGCTAAGCCTATAACCTCCTAAGCAAGCATAGCCCCGCCGATAATTTCTTTGGCATTTATACTGCGATAGGCCACAGCAAAAGAAAGCGGGTGCCTTTAAGTGCTGCGTTTATCCAGTAACAGCTCAGCGATCTCTACCCCACTGTCTCCCCTTAAAAATACATTCGTCGCCACGGAGTATTAAGCCAACAGATCATGGCTCAGCACAGGGTTCCTCCCTGCCGAGACTTGGCCGAAACGAGATGTGAGCTGCCGCGGTTGTCAGGCAGAAGGCAAGCTGTGCCAGATGCAGCTGCTTCGCCCCACTAAGCACGAGTCTTGCCAAAGCTCGTAGATCCGGCGGCGGGCCGAAAAGCACGAAGTTAAGCCAGAAGCCGTGACGTCACGGATATCTGGCGGTTCTAATGGCCAATTACGCTCGCGAACAGGATTAGGCCTAACGCCTTTACTCCCCGTCATTCCGCGACTCCGAGGTTTGCGGGTTGGAGTCGTAGGGAAAGGCCCGGTGGAAGGGAAAGGGTCAGTGGAAGAGCAGGAAAAGGGAGACACTCACCCAACACCACCCCCTAGACGCATGCTAGGCTTCTTTGGCACAGAAGCATTACGTCGTTCGTAACGCAATGAACAAACTACGAGAAACACAAAGAAACAACAAACGAGCGTTTAAAAAAGAAAACACGGCACTCGGAATGAAAACCAGAAGGGAGGCTGAAAACACGGTCCAGCTAAGGAACGGGCGGTCGTAGAAATACATATAAATGACCCTAATTTCGTAGGCTTTAGGACCTCGTCGTTCTCCCAACGGGCAAAAGCGGCCGGGCGAGCGCCATTTTGTACGGATACGCGCACTCTGATTGGTCACCGGCGACTCGTGACGTGACCCCGCGGGGGTGGGATCGCGGCTAGTCCAATCGACGCTTTTTTTCGCCGTACGCCCCTTCCGTTATTGGTTTGTTACTTGCTTCCTTAGCCACTATACTCAAAGACGCGCACATACGCGCACAACCCCCACCAGCTACCCCCTTTCATCTACATCGAAGAAGGTCCTCTTTTTTACTTTCGCCGCATGTGGCGAAATAAAAGCGACGCAATAAAACCGCCAAGAAAGACCCCCCCCCCCTCCCCTTTCGCCTAGCTAGGCGCCACAGACGCTCATGCTATGGTCCCAAGAACTCCCCCCCCCCCTCTTCTCCTTCCCCACTTCCTCAGCTATACACCACAGTAGTGCCAGCACCCGTCCGATCCCAACATCCCTGGAATTCAGAAGCAGTCGGCAGGCTTTGCGACGAGCTATTTCCAAGTTAGCCGAGTGTCTCTCCGACTGTCGGGGTCCTTCCTTTTCGGTACGTTTATTTTCTGCCACTCGCAGTGGTGGCGGCTCCCGTTGTATCTCCTTCAAGGCGCCGTCCGGGCCGACCGGAAAACTTCGTTTTGTTACAACTCGGCGTTTGATGTCCCGTTTTCAGAAACTTCGCCGCTCGCCGACGCGTCTCGCCACTTCTTTAGGACATCTGTAGACATTATCGGGTTCTTGACTTCCTTTTAAACACACACACACGCGCGCACACACACACACACACACACACACACACACACACACACACACACACACACACACACACACACACACACACACACACACACACACACACACACACACACACAAGTGTTACGTAATGCACATGACACAACATACACGCAAACATTGCTGTTAAGTGGTTCTTGCTACAAGTTTTCAACGATAGGTACTGGAGAGTAAAAATGAAGAGAGTTTAATTATTAGCAGTCAAAAGCTTGTAAAGCCAGCGGTAATATTTAAAATTATTTAGAGGAACATTTTCTATGCTGACTTCCTGCATGCATATTTCACTTGGCCGGACCTTCTTACGTCGCAGCACATATCGCGTCCATTTGGTCGAGCATTGCGTGTGCTTCACAAGACACGAAACTTAAGGTCGTAAACAGTTCAAATGCTATGCGGATGCAAAGAAAACAAAACTGATAAGCGCTATGTCCAGTCGGGTGCGTAATTAGATAATAGACAGTTATAGTTTAGCGTTAGCGTGATAGCGTAGGTTAAGGGAATGGCACTACCGTGCAGCAAACGTTCGTTGTGGGCAGCGTCTTTTAGTTTAGCAAAATAGCACTTACGTGGTTTACGTGCCCTAAGTGGGATGGTAGCGCCACCTATTAGATGGTTAATAAGTTAAACAGTGAAAATGAAAAGAAAACGAGAATGTGTGCCTATGCCTCCGCGCGAAGCATTGTTAGAAGTTTATTTTTGTGATAATAAAAGTAAATAAATATGAACCACGCACCAAAAGCGAGAACATCTACGTTGCCGATTTGTTTACATTGATCTTGTAGTTAGGCCTAGGCGCGTTCGAAATGGGAAGCTATCTGAAAAACTACGACAACGTATCCGTAATACTGAGTCACCGAAGCTAACTGAAGGCCAGCGAAGCCACTTTGAACAGTCGTTTGCTGCGAACAAGGTGAATCTTACAACAACTACGCCAAAATCCCTTCGAAGCGGCCGTCCGAGAGCGCCGCCATGTTTACGTACACTACGTACACCTACGCTACTACGGTAACATGAAATCTGAAAAATACCGCACGTACGGGAAGCGGTACGGGTAACGCACGTATCTGCGCATGCGCACTTCGATTCCGGTATCACGGTACCCCCGGTAACCCGGTAAGCCCGTTGTACTATAAATCTCTAATGCTCCTCCAGACACGTTATAAGATAGCGCATAGAGCGGTTGACTGTAACGTACACGATTTGAGAGCTTACGTTGACTAATGCACGAACTTTTGCATCGGCTATCGTAACAGAGAGCACGGAAGAATTAGACATATCAGTGTGCTTTAAATGTCGAAACAAGACATTAATTCAAAAATCAATGGGATATTCGGTGTCGCATCACGCTAAATAACTTCGCCATATTTTCGCCTTCTCTGCCATCTCGCGGTTTCCTTTCGCACTATATGCCGCACGAAATTCACTAGACGCAGGTCGTAGGACGGTACCTTTCATTAGTTTTAGTATTCGAGCTTTAAATCTGGATACTTTACGCAGAAAATTTTTCAACATAAAAAAAAGAAACGTCCACCTTAGAATTTTACGAACTATGCAAAAGTTATGCTTCCTACGATCAGTGCTTTCTAACATTTTCTCTTATATAGTAGGAGGCTTGCAAATTCAGATTTTGTGCGTGCTACAAAAAAAGAACACTGTGTCAACCAAGCAGGTTAAAAAAAGATTGCTGGAATGGAAGCTTCTGCAATGAGTACGCAGTACTACGAATTGTTTAACACTTTTTCTAAACGCACAAAGTCACATGTTACCAATTTAAAGAGAAGTTTCCCCCGCAAGCTTTCTCATAGTCGAGTACCTAGTGCTCTAAATCGCTCCCCACTTCTTCTAAACACACAAAGATCTCAGAACCATGCTGTTTTCTGGTGGTGACCACCGACAGATCAAGTGGCCTTGATCTATTAGTCTGAATAATACGCTAATAATAAATGAACAGATAGTTTTTTCTGGTGAAATAACCCACTAAGACGAGTATTGGCGACTCAATCACCATTAGAATTCGGTTCAAATTCAAGGCCTATCAAGGAAAACGTGTAACATAAAGACGCACTTTGAGCACTATGTGTCCCGAAAAAGTTGCCACGTAAACCTTTTCGAGCGTGCTAAGAAAACGCTCCTGCTAAAAGCCAGCAGATAGTAGAGTACCCAGTGCCCTAAATCGTCAACCACTTTTTCTAAACAAACGCCAGCAAATCATCATGCGCCCAGTGAGATAACTGCCAGAGAGAGAGAGAGAGAGAAAACTTTATTTGCGCATAACAAGGAGCATTCCAAATGGTCGGGCCCCTATTCCAGGGCTCCGCTGGCCCTAGCCATCATCTCTACCCGTTGGACCAGCCAGCGCTGATCAACAATGGCCGAGCTGGACAGCAGCGCCTCCCATTGTTCCTCTGTGTTGTTCATGTTGTGGTGTTCTTCAGATGACTGCCACTGCCGATATTTTACGGAGGGTATGGCTTCACTCACGGGCAAAAATTTATCTTCCAGCACTTTTCTTTAAAACCTCCTTGGTGTACACTGAAAAGCCGAGAACCGAATTAAATATTTAGGTGTCATGCTCCAACACGAAGTAAGGTTCATTGTTCTTCTAGAGCCACTGTAAACGTCTGGTTGTCACTCAAAGACGCGTGGTGTAGAGTTCGAGATATGCACATGCGTATGAACGAGGTTAGCTGAATAATCGCAAGCACAAGGAAGCACAAAACCAAATGAGCGTGGACAAAGAGCACAGTGATCAGCGGGGCTCGGCAAGTATAGTGACGTCACAAAGAGCTCTGACAACTCGAAACGCGAGTGATGTGTTCCAAAGCGAACGTTCTATTTTGCCGCTAGACCGACCATTTCAACTGTTCCACGTTTTAGAAACTCTGCGCATCACGCTACTTTTACGGCTTAAGACTGCTCGAATTTCACAACCGAGGAGGCTGTTAGCAACACCGCGGCGCGCTTGACATTCCCATTCACGAGTGAGTCTTGAAAGCTGTTTTCTATTCGAAGCGGAAGCACTTTTTTATGTGCCAATGGAAATACCACGCTCATCGAAAACTAAAGGGTCATCGTTCAAACCCAAAATATGATCTTTTCCCGAACAGCGATGCCAGAATGCCTGTTAAAGCTTGCGGGGACGTTCAAGTTTGCGACGTAAACCTGTTCCTTCATCGTTACACAAGCAAGATAACACCACCGACAAGGGCTTGCTGCCACTGAAATGCGCAAGCTTTCTGCTCCACAAATAATTGTGACGTTGTTATTTTCGTCCACACGGCCTCATGAAATGTGAGGCCCACGGCACGGTTTTATGCCCTCCCTTAGCAGAGTATATCGTACTCTAAATCGGGAGCAACTTTTTCTAAATCAAAGGAGTTGGCTGGTACATCGCTTGGCATAGCTGGTCGTTTCTTGACACTAGGACAGATTACTACTCTCCCATAGTAGTGTGTATCGTACTATAATTCGTCGAACATTTGTTCCGACACAACGTGCCCTAAGCCGTCTGGGACGGCTTTATGCCCTCCCATAGTAGAGTACCAATTACTTGAAAGAAATGTGTTCACAACATTTTTTATCATCTTTTATTCTCCTCACCCCTTTCCCTAGCACAGGGTAGCCAGCCGCTCTAAGAACCTCCCTGTCCTTCCGCTTAAACTTTCCTCCTCCTCTTCCTCCCACTGAATTGTTAAAACTCTTTTTCTGAACGATGGCATCATTTCTGTCTGGCCACGTCCGGGACTTCATGTGGCGGCTGGGGTGCGGCATTCTTCCAATACCTTTGACCGCATCGAAAGGTGAAGAATGGTCCAATCACCAACATGCCCGAACTGCTCTTTACGGGAAACAAAAACAGCACGTTTTGAGGCAATGCGTCGTTTCTCGCGTTCTGGAAGGGGGGGGGGGGGGCTGTGCATGTTGGATTTCGCGGTCTTGGAGTAAACCGATTCGTTTCATCCGACATCCGGGCGTTGTTCTCGAGCTCGAGGCTGCTTCGCCTGCCTTCTCATTGTTCCTGGTGCTTTTCCCGATCTTGGAGTGACTGTGCAACAGAGCTGCTATCTGTTCTGTTGGAGGCATTTTTTTTTCTCAGTGAGGAGCAATTCCTTCAGCATCTGGTCCTGCCTTTTTGTTTTCCTGTGTGAAAGATACGTGAAGCTTGTCTTTCGGCCCACCTGGTTTTGGTAGTCTGAAGTTTGTGTAGTACGGGCAGAAATACCATATAAATAGCATGTAAATACGCAAAATATACGTATTTACATTTTTTTTGCGTTTTTCGTTTACCATGTATAATGTACGCAAAAATATCTTTTTCTAACAAAGTGCGGTGTGTCTTGCATAAAGTGTTCTTTTGCGCAGTTCTGTTGGAATATCACTGTCGCCCATATTTGTGTGAATAAAGTTTTCTAAACACTTGGCTCTGTTTTTTGTGATTTTGACATTTAATGCCCATTGAGACGGCTCACTGCTCTGCCATAGTTGAGAACAAAGTACTCGAAATCATTAAACCCATTTTTAAAACCAATCGTGACATTTTTTATTGAAGTTTCATGTTCATTGTGCTTAGTAATTTGTGTGTGTTCATTACTGTCCTTAAAGTATAGGCACTGTTACCTATTGTTTGTTGACTACGAAGATGGAATAAACTTCTAAACGTATTCTGGCTTCACTATACTGTCTACGGTATATCAATACCCGGGTCGGTTTCGGCACTATAACACGTAAAAATACACGTCCGAGAAGCGCAAGCGTACGATTTACCACGGATAGAAACAACGTACTTTGCACAGACTGGATTTTTTGCGGCCGCATGGTACATACCTCGTATTGTACAGCCCCCATTGCGAGTAAGTAGGTCGTTACACTTTTCGGCCCATTCTTTTTTTTTTTTTTTGCTCAGGTGGAAGTGAGCTGGTTTGCCGAGCTGCAGTTGGGAAACCACGCGACTGCAGTGGACATGCGTTCCCAAACTTGTCTGTCCGCTGCCGGCAGCTTGCCCTGCGATTCTTACTTTGCCCATTACATGCCGAGATGTGTCCTGCCCGTGACCTTGCCTGCTATTGTCTAGGCACTAACATACGCTATTTACTACCAGATGCACGGCTCAACTCTTCACCAAAATCACTTAACGTGGCTGCATTTTACTCCATGGCAATGTCATTTTGTCGCCACGCGCAGCAGGTTTGTCCCGATGTGGACATTCTAGAAAGTCGTGCTGTAGATACAACGGCGGCCCTTCTGCTCCCTCTGATTCCTCCAGCGCCTCTAACACGATCGAGACGTGTCTCGTGGAGTGCGACGACAGCATCCTTCTTGCCTGGCTATCTCCGTGACTTCATGTGGCGACTCGGAGGGAGAGTACTCCCAGCACGGAACAGACTGTAGAAGTGGGGCATGGTCCCATCTTCCACTTGTCCTAACTGTCCGTTACAAATGTTTAACCAGCACGTGCTGCTGCAATGTGCTTAGAAAAAGGGTTGAACGATTGTCACTGCAGAGGTATTTTTTAAAGCCGTTAACACTGGTTTCCCTGGCCTACGTGTTAATCACTGCCAGATCTGGTCACTGCGCCTTGCACGCCTTCAGATTGCCGAGGAAATTGTTTGTTTGAGGCGTAACAGGTGCGAGGCAGTTGCAGAGGATCATCATCGTCGGGCTCTGTTTCCAATTTTCGATAGCTTCCAACGACAACTCCTATAATTTCTGTCGCAGGAACTGCTCTGTCTTGGGAAAAAAAGAATTTCCATGGCAGTGGTCGTGGCACTTCCTGTCGGTAGATGATGGACGTGTGCGGCTAGTGTTTTATCTGGCCTGCTCCTTGCAGCCAGGTCACCGACAGTGACTAGGAACACTAGTTGTTCTTAGGCCACAGTCTAGCTTATCTTATTCTACATGACCGAACAGTGAGATATCTCTCCATTATATTCGGTTGAGTATGCATTGGTTAATGTGATGTTTAGGCTTGCTAGCGGCCCTATAAATATAACGCTTACAGCTGAACAGCATAAAGTGTTGGAGCATAAATGCTAATGTAAGCTTTTTCTGTAGCATTCTAAACATTTCGGCAGATCTTACGTACCTTGGGCATCGATGTTGTGCGATGCATGTGGACGGAAGGTGACTTTGTTGCAATATTTTTAATTTAGCAAGACGTTACACAGGTGGCGCCAAAATACATAAAAACGCACGCAAAGACATACGTTGAACAGCGCATATGTTTTATACAACCAGTTGTTTACAGTTGCGTAAATATGCCAACTGCAACATGGATATTGGGAACACCAGAAGTGGTAATCTGATATAAAAGTGGAGGGCTAAGTGAGCCACCTGTGCACACTTCTCGACAGTCAATGAAGCAGTGCCCTATAGTGAAGACTGCATGTGCGTCTTGACACAAAAGTCTTGACAACTGCGCAGCGTAGCACGTACGTAAGACCAACGTCACCCTAAACACCCCTCCCCCCTCTTCACACACACACACACACACACACACACACACACACACACACACACACACACACACACACACACACACACACACACACACACACACACACACACACACACACTTCAATTTTTTTTTGCAAAATACTGAGATGAGGTTTATTGATGATATCTGTTAAGGTCTTATTTCATGTTCGTTTGCTTTAATTGTTTTTAATGATGCCTCATTGAGGTGGGCGTGCTCGATGATGGTGTGGAGTGCAAGTCAGTGCTTGTGTGTGCGTCTGGTTTGACGTGTGTGTCAGGTTCGCAGGCTATCCGTTATTGTGTCAAGATTCACCAACTCACTGGACAAAACTTCTAAAGCTGGGTGCGGGCAACGCATATAAGTTGTTATTTGTGCGGCGAGAAATCGTCGACGTGAGACAAGTCTACGTCATGCTCGCGAAAACGGCGCCAGTGGTATAATGTAGACGTGTGCAATCGCAGGACCCAGATACAGCGTGCGCCGAGAATCATGCGGCTGGATTCGGTGGCACAAACGCCAAGACCACATCAGCGCTTAGTCGCCACGGCATTTAGAGAGCAGTTGGAAGGATTGAGGACCAGCGCATTCCACCGAAAATTGTGCCCTCTGCATCACTATGGCACGTTATAGGACACAAGATGGTCGAAACTTTTGAAGCCCTTCATGGAGCTAGAGCTACAGCGTGTTTCATAATCGTATTATTGGCTTGGTATGTAAAACCCACAAATACTTACTGTTATAACGGCCTCAACGCTGAGTCCAGAGACTTTCTTTGTGCTACAGCTGATCACCAAGTGAACTACTTATGAAACGTATCTGTATCATTCCTTGTTACATTATCGAAGGTCAGCGCAACTTACCCTACTCTACTTCATCAGTTCTTCATCCCTGGTGTTCGAGGAGTACTCGAGCCAATCATCAAACGAACGTCGCACATGCAGCGACTCGGGCAGACCGCGGTTACTTTCAGAGTGAGATAATCGAAATGGCTCATCACATTAGGGTCGCGAATGCGAGTAATGGCAGAATAACCTTCCAATAATGTCGCCCGCTATGTACAAAACGCAAGTACACGACCAGGCGGTGGCCGTCTGCCAGTGGGCGCGTAAACACACACGGATGGGCGCGCTCCGCAACTTCCGCACATTGCTTTTGCTCGTGAACCCGGTCTCGCTTACGCCTCAGAAGAGAACGTCTCTTTGGCGAGTCCGGCGTCGAAGTCCTTCATCGTCGCACGTCGCGTCCCCCTCACTCCATACGAGAATATAGGAAAATAAACAGTATAGCCACGGCAGCTGCAAAAGCAGCCAGGGCCTAGTGCACGGAGCCTTGCTCCTTGAACTCCCAGGAGCGCTGATAGTTCGGGGTCATCGGATATATGAGGCGCGCCGGGGAACGAGCCGCAACAGGCGCGTTCGGCGGTGGTGCGTGCGTGGCTTGGCGCGTGCGCACCGCGGGAGGGCAGGCTTCTCCTTATTACAACCTCATTACGAGTCCGGGCGCGCGGGAGCCATAGCGTAGAAGGGTCAGAGAGATATTAAAGGGGCCCAGAGTGGGCGCCGGGACGCACCCGCTCGACGTCCGTCATGGACGCGCAGTGGACGACGACCCGCCGACGTCGTCGTCGTCGTACTTCCTTGCTTTGCTCGGTGTGTTTGCGGTAAAGACCACCTTCGTTTGTGTAAGTCTAGCGGCTGACAACGAGCGCGACGTTCCGAAGAGATAAGCGCGCGCGAAACAGTCGTCGCTCCGTTCTGAATGTTTCGAGATGCCAGGAGTGTTCGGGAGTGCAGTGTTTGAGTTCGCCATTAGCTTTTTTTTTCTTTTCGCAGCGCGGTGGGGACGCAGAGTAACAAAAGACAGCGAACAATGCAGCAGCACTGAACTTCACTGGCTCCTTGGGGACGCAATGGTCGTGAACAATCGACTGATTCCAGAGATAATCTTCAACCGAATTCTGAGGCTAGCTGTAAAGATATCACTACAAAATAAGTTTTTTTTGGGTGTGATAGGCATAGGTTGCTTAGACTCACTCATGAAACGTACCTCGCCCTTAAGAATACCTCGGACTATCATTCACGAGTGTTGTTCTTAAGCGGACTCGCTTGAACTCCCTCTCCCCAAAGTTTTCTTCGATGAGACTCACTGAAACTCCGACTCACCGCTCTATCCGAGCCTGAGTGAGTCGGCTTGTGAGTTTGTTAGCGTACTATTAGCTCTTTCGTCCAATATGTCAATGCTTTTTTAACAGCAATATCTCGCATAGTTGCTGCTCCACTCGGTGCTCTTAATATCACAACTTCAAACACGTGTTATCAGCGGTCGAATTCCACTGAGAAAATGTTTACCTGGAAGCTATGGCTCACACGGGATGTTTTTAGCGAGATCTTCCTTTGAACAAGAATTCGGAGGAGGGTCGGGCCACCTCCGTCTTCTGTAACCAGTGCATATGTTCAATGAGTATTGAACGTGCGTATTCACGTTACTGCGTTGACGTGTGAGTACACATCATAATTAGTGAAACAACGTAAGCCGACGTTCGTACTATAGTGATGCTGGAGGTGAGTCAGCATCAGACGAGAGGTCGGCCAATCAATGATGAGCTCATTCAGATTTTCTCGTAAAATATACCTCGCCCTTGAGGCTTGTATACTTGGACTCGCACTGACCAGTGTTTTCTAACAATGGACTCACTTGGACTAAGGCTCGCTAAAATTTTTTGTCAGTTGGACTCATGAGCGGGTATGCCAACCTAAGCCAGCTACAAAAAAAAAAGCGCGAAAGGGAGTGTATTTGCATTGAAAATGAGCATTCGCGAAATTGTTGCTTGTGTAAGACTATGAATTCAAGCAAAATGAAGATTTTTTAACCTTACTGCTCATATATTTTATTTATTTTTTGACTGCTAATGAAAGCTGGACTTCTGAAAAATCGTAATAAATCAGGGCATATGATTTCTGCAGAGAGTGTTTGTAGCATGAATTTTTAGAAGGTAGGTAAGCTATGAAATTGCCATGATTATTCTGAGAGATGCCGGAAACACGTTTTTTTTTCTTCTTCTTTTGCAACAACGCTCGTTCATTTGTCACAAGTGAGTGACTTATACGCATCAGCTGAAAATACAGGACTGAATAAAAGCCAAGTGGGGGATAGCTCTGCCCTTAATGTGCAACCGAAGTGCTAGTTTAAACGAGATGTAGAAGGAAAGGCCTAGAGCTGTTTAATATACTGTTGTGAAATATTCATAAACCATTATCATCTTCTACACATAACATCAAGTGTCAACTATCTTTTTAGAGTGTCTGATGTTCTTGACATAATTATTACTTGTACGCTGAAGTTTATTTAAGCTAGCAGCAGTACATGTACATTTGGGTACCGACGGGCGCTGGGCCCTATTCCAAACTGAAAATGCATTTACAACTGGTTCTAGTCGCCAAATGAGAACCCATATACAACCGGTTCCAGTCTCCACATGAGAATGCATTCCTAATTGGCCCCAGTTACCAACAGGAAATGTGTTCCTTCAACCAGCTGAAGTGAAACTACTTGAAACCAGTTAGATTTCTAGTTCATGATGAAGAATTTCAGAACGCGAGAAACAGAAAAAAATTCCGCAGATCCCACGTGCCTGGGAATCTACGTTACGCGAAGCATGCGGAGGGAAGGGGACCGTGTTGCAATTTTTTTATTGAGCGACAAGTTATGAAATGACGCTAAATATGTGTACAAGTGGTGCACGTACCGACATATGTTCAAGAGTTGCAGATGTTCATATAACCATTAGTTTGAACTTCCGCAACAATGCCAAGTTGAAAATGCCTATTAACAACATCAGAAGCTGATATGAAGCGCTGATGCTCGCGAGGATGCTGGTCCTGGACACTGCTACATAAACCAACCTCAGCGTATGGCAACTACCCACAATTGACGTTAATTCCAGAAGACGGCTGTACCTAAAAAGTACATATGTAATGTTTATAAAATTGGGTAGGCAGCACTGCAAGCATTATTGACGTTTCACGAAGATTAGCATCCATTTGAAAAGTAGTTCCGAGACCAAGCGTAGCTCTGTGGTAAAACGCTTCATTGCCCTGCAGAAGGCTTGGGTTCAATTCCAGCTCGGACCCTGACATATATTCTTTGAATTCATCGGGTCGATGCTACCGATGTCGGGTCTTTCTTTACGCTCACGGGCGAAAATTGCCCATGCGTGATCTTGTCATTCCTGGGTAGATACTAGGTGTCAGTCACCTGTGGCACATACCCACCCGTGGGTATATGCCATTGTCTGGCGGGAAGTGTTTGACGTCGTACGCTACAAGATTATGACATTATTCATGTCTTGACCAGCACGTCATATTCGTTAAACTACCTTACCCTCTCATGCTAGTTTTGGTTCACGCCAAGTTAAGGAGATGACCAAGAGAGCACTGAAACGTAAGTGGCTAGACAGACAGACAGACAGACAGACAGACAGACAGACAGACAGACAGACAGACACACAGACAGACAGACAGACAGACAGACAGACAGATGGATAGATAGATAGATGGATAGATAGATAGATAGATAGATAAACTCAAGGTCACCGAAGTTCGCTAAGAACTGCTTCGCATTAAAAAAGGACATAGTGGAGAAGATCGCTGACTTCTAATTGATGCTTGTTTTGCATAACGGCAGAGTATTCGCACATATAGGGATTAAGACGATTAAGTCTGAGGAGTATATAGACAGTCTGTCCCAATTTTTCTAATGTTATTGGGCTGTGCAATTCACCAGCATGAAGCCACACCTACTTGCCCAAGCATTTATACACTTGCGAACTGAATTTCCAATTGCACGTTTTCACCAGGGGAGCAGGGAGTCAAGACATTTCGCTTCTCTCTTCCCACCCGTCCAGAATGGGGGAGGAGGATTGTATGCTCCCTGTTACAGATTGAGCCCGTCGTGTGTAAGCGCAGGCAGTTGGCCTTGAATTTGTAAAGACCTGTGTGAGGGACGGGATACTAACAACTAGCTTTATATGTCTTCCTGTACGGCCCTAGTCGGAGTGGTACTGCGGAACGATGCCGCCATGATAATATTGCCACGGAGGTCAACGACCCTGGCATCAGACTTGAAGGTGCCGGCATAATGAGGCATACATCTGCCGAATGAGACGTGATGGGGGAGGCGTGCGGCGAAGATTAGCAGGACCTTTGCTCTGACGGTTCTTCTAACGACATTGTAGTCACGATGAACGTTCGAGAGACTCTGTCCGCCGTGGAGTCGTAGTGGCTGCGGTGCACTGCTGCTGACCCAGAGGTCGCGGGTTCGATACCAGCTGTGATCGTCGCATTTCGGTGGAGGTGAAATGGTAGAGGCCCGTGTGACTGTGCAATGTCTTCACGTTAAAGAACATTTAGATGGTCGAAATTTCTAGAGGCCTCCACTGCAGCGTCCCTCGTAATCAGTGGTGGTTTGGAGACGTTAAGCCGTTATTTTTATTAATAAATTCAACAGACTCAAGATATTGGGCACGCATGGAACCTTTACGCAGCTAGCAGGAGCACAAAAGGCAACACAGTTCCCACGACCATCTTCTTCCAAGGCACGTCAGCGCATTTTAGAAGAAACAGGTGAGCACTATATCCACCAAATCCATAGGAATAATTGTTCTACTTTTGTATGGGCAGAGCCGGACTAGAAAAGGGCGCGATCGTTCCATCTTACAGCCTTCACAATCGGAGTCTGGTTTCACCTCCCGCCGCACCACCGTATTTAAGCCGCGACCCTGCTGTTGCTGTCAAATACAGTAACGCTATCCGTCTTGCCGTTGCGTCCGCGACTTCGGTGCACAAAAAAGTAGACGCGGAATGAAGAAAAAAAAATTGTCTGGCCCCAAGCAGTGAGTGCGTTGAACTAGATTGCGAAGGCTGTAATACTCGGCGCCTTTCCAGTCCGGCTATGCTACTACCTAATTGAAACTTTTTCCAGACCAGACTTTGCTGCGTAGTACTTTTCCAATTTTTTTCAAAGTTCGTCGGACCCAGTTTTGACACTATCGGGATTGGGGTCGTGAATTTTAGTTAACAGTATTACAGGCCAAGCATGTCTCTCCGTAAAGCGAGCACTATCTATCTATCTATCTATCTATCTATCTATCTATCTATCTATCTATCTATCTATCTATCTATCTATCTATCTATCTATCTATCTATCTATCTATCTATCTATCTATCTATCTATCTATCTATCTATCTATCTATCTATCTATCTATCTATCTATCTATCTATCTATCTATGTATCTATCTATCTATCTATCTATCTATCTATCTATCTATCTATCTATCTATCTATCTATCTATCTATCTATCCGCCTACTTCTGGGTGCTCTTGTGAACCCCCCTCCCCTCCTTAAATAGTGATAAACCAAAATTATCAAGGAAGGGCAAGATGGTCTGACGAATATGGCTGACTGGTCATGACATGAAATATGTCACGATCCCGTCGCGTACGTCGTCAAACCTTTTCCACCAGACGTGCGGCACATACCCGCGAGTGGGTATGTGCCACATGCGATTGACATTCTATATCTACCCAGGAACGGTGAGAACAAACATGGGTAACTTTGAAAAGACTGACATCGGCAGCATTTATTCGGGACGAATGCAGAGAACAAATGTCAGGGTTCCAGCAGGAATCGAACCCTAGCATTTTGAGTGGCAATCAAGTATTCTACCACAGGGCCAAGCCAGGCCTCGGAGCCAGTTTTTAACTAGACTTATCCTGTTCGTCAAAGGTCAATTGTGGTTGGAGTGGATCTATATAATTTTATAGACATTACATAAGCGCTCCCACGATACAGCCATCAAGTCGGGTTAACGTCGATTGCAGTTAGATGCCTTTCGCTGCAGCTGATTTATGCAGCAGTGTCCAGGGCTACCAACCTCGCGAGCACCAGCCCTTCAATGAGCTTAGCGCATCTGGTGTTTTCAATATTCATGCTGCTCTTGACAACTGTAAAATACTCTTTATATAGAACATATGCGGCTGTTTAACGTATGTCTGGACTCACTCGCCGGATTCCGTGCCGACCGGTTGTGCCCTCGCGATCTCCGACGTAAGCGTAGCTCTGTCCTACTGGACTTGCCCTACGCCATCTCCTCAGGCCGACAAAAGCTCTCGCAAGTGGTGCCCCGTCCTCGGACTCCTGTGACCGTGTTTCCATCTTTCCTATTTCTCCTATCCACTCATATGTCCTCGCTCACTGTCCCAGCACATCTCTCTCTCTCTCTCTATACCTTTAATCCCATCCTTTTAATTTCTCCTCACCCCCATCCCTGTGAGCTACGGTCGAAATGTCGCACTTTGATGCAGACAGTTACGGGGCTCACTTTTCTCTTCTTTTTCCCTCTTATAACCACTTCTGTTAACGAATGTCTGTGCGTGAATTTGAACATATCTTTAGCGCCACTACGTAACGCTTCGCTCAACAAAAAACAACGCAGTCACCTACCATCCACACGCTTCGCGTAACATAGATTCCTAAAGTACATATAATCTGTAAAATTTAAATTTTGAGTCTAAAACTTCAGTTTGAAGAATAAGAAGGCTCATCAAAAGCCCTTATTTCTTTAATACTAAATAGTTATTCTTCGTAATGTGAAACAGCTACAGAGAAGAAGAAATACGCTGTATAACCAGAGCAATCAAGTCGTTTTTCAGAGATAGCAAGGGCAAGCAGCTTGAGTGGTCATTTGGCTCCGTTGAATACTCTTCATCACGGCCGTCTTCCATTTATCGGACGTCTGGGGAAACGCTCCTTCAGTTGTATGCAGCAATAAGGTTAGTGGGATGGCTCAGTGCTCTCCCATAGTTGAGTACGAAGTACTAGAAATCGTTAAACCTTTTTCTTCTAAACACTTTTTTGGGTGTTAGAGAAGTTAGAGCCTCAAAAAGTGTGAGGCCCACGGAACGGCTTACGTTCTCTCATGGTAGAGTGCGATTACTCTAAGTCATCACCCACGTTTGTCAACAGGTCCTCATCCTGTGTGAGGCACAGAGGTCGGCTTTACGCTCTGCCTTAGCAGAGTACGTAGTAATTTAAATCGTTACCCACTTTTTCTGAACACACATCTCAGCGCTTTAAGTAAAATATTGCGTATGCTCCTTCGTTTGTACGTTCCAATGAGCTCATTGTGTTACCCGGTGGAGTTATCCTCATCATGTGGTGCCCCGGTTTAGGGAAGCCAACCATGTAGGGGGGGTCATACTTTGGCCCCAAGGCCTCTTTTCAGGGGCAAAGCTCCTTAAGCCGTGATCGTGCGTCCACGCTGTGTGTAGTAGTAGTAGTAGTAGTAGTAGTAGTAGTAGTAGTAGTAGTAGTAGTAGTAGTAGTAGTAGTAGTTAGAAGTAGTAGTAGTAGTAGTAGTAGTAGTAGTAGTAGTAGTAGTAGTAGTAGTAGTAGTAGTAGTAGTAGTAGGTAGCCACTTCTCGTTTAGTCCTCGGAATGTCCGCTGAATGGCGGTACTTCGATATGATGAATATATGATGAAAAGATGCGAGATGGCGGTACTTGGAGTGTTCAGTAGATATACGGACAGACAGAAAGACAGATGCACGGACTGATAGATGGACGCAAGGATGTAGAGACGGACGCACGGACGGACGCACGGATGAACGCATGGATGAACGGACGCGCGGACAGATGCACAGATGGACGGACGCACAAATGAACAGAAGCATGGACGCACGGACAGATGCATTGGCGGATGGACGCACAAATGAATGGACAGATGGACGCAAGGACGAAGGCAGGAACGGACGCACGGACGGATGTATGGGCGCTCGGACGGATGGACGGATGCACGAAATGACGCACGGAAGGACGGATGCTTCGCTTCACTCATCATCATTGTCTCCATGCATACGCTGTGATTTCTTTGTGATTCAGCATAATGAATACGTTATGAAGAAAGTTTAACACCCGCATGTTCTGCAGTGGACTGAGAGGTGTGACATTGGCGTTCTTTTAAAAGCCAACTGTAACAAAATACATAGTATATATTAGGTCAGTTACGGTAACGACAGTGAAAAATCTTGCAGTCGCGTATTAAATGTGGAGCATTTCTTAGCGAATTTCGATGACATTGAGCGTATCTATCTATCTATCTATCTATCTATCTATCTATCTATCTATCTATCTATCTATCTATCTATCTATCTATCTATCTATCTATCTATCTATCTATCTATCTATCTATCTATCTATCTATCTATCTATCTATCTATCTATCTATCTATCTATCTATCTATCTATCTATCTATCTATCTATCTATCTATCTATCTATCTATCTATCTATCTATGAAGCTGCCTACGGCTTTTAGCTGTGCTGGCCCTTTATATAATGGTATCAATACCAAACTTGGAATGGCATAACATGACTGCATGACGAGCATATTTGACTAGTTATAACATAAAACTCTTGATATGTATGTCATGAATGTCATAATTTACATTTCATCATCCTGCTGCTCTTGCGGTGGTTTCGTTCACACGGCAGGTTTCAAAACTGGTATGGTATGCATGATTGCATGACGAAACCAAGCGACAGACCCTAACATAATAAGCATGAGATGCATGTCATGTAACAACATGACTACATACTACGCTTGTGATGCACTCGCGGCCGTTTCGCTAGCTTCACAGGTACCAAACTCGGTATTACGCGACGCGAACGAACGATATAGGTAAATGACGCATCCAAACATCATAACTACGGAATGCGTGTCATGTCACAAAATGACTACATGCCACACTGATGATGCGCTCGCGGGCGTTTCGCTAGCTTTACATATGCCAAATTTGGTATTACGCGACGTCAATGGATGACGAAGGTATTTGACTGGTGTAAACACGATAATCATGAGATACGTGTCACGTGAGAACATGACTACATGCCACAGTCAAGGCGCCAATACATTTAGACGTGACGCGGTGCGCGTCCTCGCCGCCGTTCATTTCGTCGCGTCATTCATTTTGTCACGCCAGGCGCCGGTCCTGCCATATACTCGAAGGCGCGCTCCACGCTGCGTTGCTTTGACGCATGCGCGTTTCGGTGCGTCCAGTGTCCCCCCGTCACGAAAACAGGGAGACGCAGTGTTGTCTGGGTAGCGCATAGGCGCGAAATACAGCATGTCGCATTTCGTGCCGGTTGCCGTCGGGCCGCGTCGACGGACGCTGGTCGCGTCTGGCGTCAGACTATAGAGTGCTCGTTGTTTTGTCAACGTAGCGTCGCTCTGCCCAGCGTGCGTGCGCGTCAACGCTACATAGGAGTATAGGGGGCCCTTCATGATGCGCACGCGGCCGTTTTGCTAGCTCCACATGTACCAAATTTGGTGTTACGTGGCGTCAATGAATGACGACGGTAAACGACACACGCAAAAATGTCAGACACTGCAAACCCACCAGTGGGAAGCCCGGACCGACGTTCGGTAAGACAATTTTTCTGTCATTCACGTCACTTCCAGTCACCTGTAATCACATTGCTTTTCTCTAGTATGGGCCTCAAAATCACTGACATTTTGAAGCTTTTTTTCCAAGATAGGCGCTTGTATTTGGAAGGCGACATTCGGCAGGCAGCACTACCTTTATCTAGAGTATACCTATATATTGACTTTTTGCGGAGTGCCCAATCTCGTTGTAGTTGGCCTTTAAGGTGACGCTTGGGGACGATTCCTAATCAAATTGAAGGCTGAGTAATTGATTGTTTGATTGATTTATTGATTGATATGTGGAGTTTAACGTCCCGAAACCACAATATGATTATGAGAAACACCGTAGTGGAGGGGTGCGGAAATTTCGACCACCTGTGGTTCTTCAACGTGCACCCGAATCTGAGCGCACGGGCCTACAGCATTTTCGCCTCCGTCGAAAATGCAGCCGCCCCAGCCGGGATTCAATCCCGCGACCTGCGGGTCACAGTCAGTACTTTAGCCAGTACTTTAGCCAGTAACAGCGGAGTACTTTAGCCACCGCAGCACCTTGGCGGCGCTCAAGTTGAAGGCTGACGATCGCATACCTGAACCGGCTGTTTGTTTGCTAGATTTCGAGGTGCGCACGCTTAGCCTTTCCTCTGACGTCACCGAAAATTTCCGCGCAGGCACGATGTTGGGTTTTGTTGCATTCGTTTTCTGCTTGAATAAAGTTCAGTTTGTTCGACAGCGCTCGTATACTGTGTCGTTCTCGTCCTGTGCCGCGTCCTGTCCATGCATATTTAAACAAACGTGTTTCGTTTCCGACTCTCTGATCCTCTGAGAGGCGAGATTTCTGTGGCACAGAGTAGTTTGCCGAGTTAACTAATGCCTTCATTTTTGGTGGAGCTGCAGTGAGTAGCGGGACTTACCGAAATTCTGTGGCTCAAACCCTTTTACAATGCCCAAAAGCGTTTCCATGAATTCCAGACATGGAATGCTGGAGCAAGAATAGTTCATCGTTAAAATTCGTCCCAGATCATGGATAGAAGCCGGTACCAGCGCCTTTAGAGTGACCGCGCCGAAAAGGCATTGTTTTCGAGTCATCTCTCCGGCACACGACTAATTTATCTCGGGACGAGGACGTATCTTTTTCTGAAATAGGTGTCTCTTCGTGCACAAGGTAATGACGCAACACAAGTTGACGAACGCCATAGGTACAGGAAAGGGAGACGCGCGTTGTGTCTTCATCTTGCGTTGCATTATCACTTTTCGCTCGGTATGAACAGACTAGCCCGAGAGCATGTTTTATTAGGCTAAGAGGCTTTCCGTTCCTAAACAAATCCATATAGATTTCCTTGTGGTTTCCTGGTACAAGCAAGTCATTCTCAATCATACCTTTCATACATTGCGCGCACGTGTATCAAAAGGGGGAAGGGGAAAGGGGGGGGTAGCATAGGCCGATATTTCTGTAACGAGCACCCCTGAAAAGTAACGAAACAAAATGCTTACTAAATGCGACTAGAAGCCCACACTTCTTGTATATACGCATGGGCAAACGTTATTCGGCACCCACGCTGCAAGCGTTAAAGACGACCGCGTACTCCGCGATTGCCTACAAAGGCACGCGGACGACCCACAAAGAAGACCGTACCGTACACCGCTCAGCAGAGTCGCCGAGCTGAAACGGGGAAGGAAGGTGGCCAGGGGTGGGGTGCGGCAGACTGCCAAACTAAGGCGTTTGTTCGCCGTCTAAGGCCTCATCAGGGCGCCACCTAACGAAGACGAATTGAGGACAGCGCGGCGCTCTTCGTTTCTCGTAGCTACAAGCGGGAACCCCGCGGGCAAGGATAGAAGAAGCTCCTTGTCTGCGCTCGTATCGTGTGCGCGCACTGGTCGGCTTGCAGCGCCCTCTCCCCTCCTCCCTCCGAACCCGCGCGAGGCTCATTATTCCCATCGGACAGCGTTTTCCCTTACCGCACGACAACAGCCGCCACCGCAGCGTGTGCGAGCGTCTCTCGGGAGCTCTGTTTTGTCGCGTTTCGAGCGGCCTTCGGCATGTTCCACATTCGGCGGCGTTTACGTGAGACTATCGCGCCTCGCGTGGTTTCTGGGAGAATATATATATATATATATATATATATATATATATATATATATATATATATATATATATATATATATATATATATATATATATATATATATAATCTGCCCAATGCTATTTACCACGTGCTTGCAGGAGGTCTTCAGAAACCTAGAATGGGAACAGTTAGGGATAAGAGTTAGTGGAGAGTACCTTAGTAACCTGCGCTTCGCCGATGACATTGCATTGCTGAGTAACTCACGACGCGAACTGCAACTCATGATTACGGATTTAGAGAAGCAGAGCAGAAAGGTGGGTCTTAAAATTAATCTGCAGAAAACGAAAGTAATGTACAACAACCTCGGAAAAGAGCAGCGCTTCGAGATAGGTATTAGTGCACTTCAAGTTGTAAAAGAGTATGTCTACTTAGGGCAGGTAATAACCGCGGAGCCGAACCACGAGACTGAAGTAACTGTAGAAGAATAAGAATGGGGCGGAGCACATTTGGCAAGCACTCTCAAATTATGACAGGTAGATTGCCGCTATCCCTCAAGAGGAAGGTATATAACAGCTGTATCTTGCCGGTACTTAGCTATACCGAGCAGAAACCTGGAGACTTACAAAGAGGGTTCAGCTTAAATTGAGGACGACGCAGCGAGCAATGGAAAGAAAAATGGTAGGTGTAACTTTAAGAGACAAGAAGAGAGCAGAGTGGATTAGGGAACAAACAGTGGTTAAGGATATCATAGCTGATATCAAGAAAAAGAAATGGACATGGGCCGGGCATGTAGCGCGCAGACAGGATAACCGCTGGTCGTTAAGGGTAACTAACTGGATTCCCAGAGAAGGCCAGCGGGTTAGGGAGAGACAGTAGGTTAGGTGGGCAGATGAGATGAAGTTTGCGGGTATAAATGGGCAGCAGCAGGCACAGGACCGATTTAACTGGCGGAACATGGGAAAGGCCTTTCTCCTGCCATGGACGTAGTCAAGCTGATTATATATATATATATATATATATATATATATATATATATATATATATATATATATATATATATATATATATATATATATATATATATATATATATATATATATATATATATATTCTTTTGGGAAGCTGCAGGCGCTGTCGTCGGGACTCGGTGCCACTAGCGGGCTTGTGAGTCGATCGCTTTCAGCCGCCGAAGCGACGTGGAAGAGTCTTATAGACGGAGTTTTTGCAAGTATCGTTTAACGAGATTCAATGGAAGAAACCAACACCCTAGTAGCCTTCAGTGCGAAAAACAGAGACGAAGAAGGAACCTTTTGAACATAGCGCAAACTGTGAACCGAGTTTTGTTGAAGAATATTCTCATATAAGTGGTAAGTGGTGCAAATATATCACGTTGTCAGAGTAAATATGGCAGCAAATAAGATTAGACTTATGGCTGGCACTCGAGAACTCCGGCCTCATCGTTTTTTTTTTCTCACTTGGTTTTTGCGGTTATTTGACGATCTTTGCGTGTTTTCTGAAGTGCGACTTGGTGCGACCTGCAATTATGTGCGTGATAAGGGCAATCAGCATAATCTTGAGCAAATTCTACGACTACTTGAGTTTTATCACCGTGGATTTTCAATGCCGAAACGTCATGCAGAGTCTGGATTTTTGCAACACACGCAACCGAGTGGGGACTTCATTGTTTTAACAGAGAGTGATAATGATGACCCACTGCCAATCTGCATAAGCAATAGTGACAGTGACGACAAGTTTTCTATTTTCCACCATGAAGGACGTCTTGAACGTAGAAAAAAATTGGCAAAAGTAAAAGTGGAAAAGCAAGAGCACACTGGCCAAGAAGAAACAATGGTAACAAGTGCATCGCGAGAACAAGAGCAATTTTGCTGGATGCAGTGTGCTGTGATGCTGAACCAAGTTGCCCAACAAGCCACTGTCTTCGAAGAAATCGCGGGAAATTCGTGAAATACCCAAACCACAAAAGTTTTAATTTGCAGTTACATCGATAACCGCGATACACTTAATATCTATTCGAGAATTCACCAAGAAATGCCCGTAAATGCAGCCATATGAGAAACAGACGGAGGTAGAACTAGTGGGACTTCTTAAATGCAGGATTATACTTCGCTAGTGCCACCAGCTTTGTCCTTGTCGGCCGCGGTGTATCAGTGGTTAGGGTGCTCAGCAGCTGACCCCAAGGTTGCGGTTTCAATCTCGGTCGTAGCGGTCGCATTTTGATTGAGGCGAAATGGTAGAAGACCGTGTCCTTATGGGTGGTCGAAATTTCAGGAGCCCTCCACTATACGACATCTCTCATAATCACATCGTTGTTACGGAACGTGAAACCCCAGATAATATTATCAGTTCTGTCCTCGCCTCGACCCTCTGCCTTGATTCTATCGCACAGGTCTACTTATGTTACTTGATGAAATTAATTACCGAGTCCGGCAAGCTGAAGACGCTGCCCGGGTGCAAGGACTTCGAGCGGTCACCTGAGGTACCGCCATCATAATCAACAGAGAGTGGGAAGAGACAGGGGTTTATCCCCTATTCCCCCCCCCCTCGCCCAGTAAAACTGTCGGGATTTAAATGATGTCTATTCATTCATTTATTCTTTTCATGAGTAAGTAAGTACTTTGTCGATCATTTTTACCACAGTGTGAAGCAACTGGAAAAGTACGGCCCCGTTCGAAAACATTTTTTATGCAGTTATGCAATCATTACTGCATTCATGTGTTCGCAATTTCAGTGATGACGCAAAATCCAGACCAGAACTGGTACATGTTACTCCACAATCAAGTTTTATAATAATAAAATCAGGGGTGTTGCGTCCCCAGAATACCATATGATTATGAGAGACGCCGTAGTAGAGGGCTCCGAAACGTTTAATCATCTCGTTTTTCTGAGCGTGCACTGAAACGCTGCAGTATATACACGGACCTTTGCCGTTTCACCTCCGTGAAAATAGGTCAGCCACGGTCGGAATCAAACCCGCGACCTTCAGATTAGCAGCCGAGCTCTGTAGCCGCTGTTGCTCTGAGGTGGACGAAACTTCGTATCGAAGAAGAAGGACAAATGGAAGCTTTGTTTTACATGTGATTTGTACATATACAAACAAATAAAACCAGTAAAAAGAGTATACAACACATTGAACAACTCAGCACTAAGACACCAGGGGGATTAAAGCTTTGTTTGGACAAAAGTGTTATAGCATAGGTAGTTAATGTCGATAACAACTCAATATAACATCATAACATTTGCTTGCTAGACAAACGTTTACGAGAATACCAAAACGGAGTTCAGTTTTATGAAGAAAAAGGGAGAGCTGGGCTAATTTATTTGCGCTTCAGTAATATCATCATCATCACCACCATCATCATCATCATCATCAGCCTGACAACGTCCACTGCAGGACAAAGGCCTCTCCCATGCTCCGCCAGTCAACTCGGTTCTGTGCTTGCTGCTGCCAAGTTATACCCGCAAACTTCTTAATCTCTCTGCCCACCTAACCTTCTGTCTCCCCCTAACCCGCTTGCCTTCTCTGGAAATCCAGTTAGTTACCCTTAATGACAAATGGTTATCCTGTCTACGCGCTACATGCCCGGCCCATGTCCATTTCCTTTTCTTGATTTCAACTATGATATCCTTAACCCCCGTTTGTTCCCTAATCCACTCTGCTCTCTTCTTGTCTCTTAAGGTTACACCTACCGTTTTTCTTTCCATCGCTCGCTGCGTCGTCCTCAATTTAAGCTGAACCCTCTTTGTAAGTCTCCAGGTTTCTGCTCCGTAGCTAAGTACCGGCAAGATACAGCTGTTATATACCCTCCTCCTGAGGGATAGCGGTAATCTACCTGTCATAATTTGCGAGTGCTTGCCAAATGTGCTCCACCCCATTCCTATTCTTCAAGTTACTTCAATCTCGTGGTTCGGCTTCGCGGTTATTACCTGCCCTAAGCAGACATAGTCTTTATGTAGTCCAGTCTTATAGTCCAGTATTATACATGGACACAAAGCTTGGAATGACGTGGATGCGAGAATTACAATCAATGTTTCACACACATATGTATAGATGCACATTCAGATTTGCCATAAAGAGATTCATAAATATGCACATTACGTGGTAAAAAAAAATTCGGCAGAGCCCACGTACCTGGGAAACGACGTTATGCGAAGCATGAGGAGAGAAGGTGACCATGTTGCAATTTTTGTATTTTGTCAGACGTCATTAAATGACGCTAAATATATGTACAAGCGTTCCAAGCAGAGACATATGTTGAAGAGTTGCAGATGTTTACATAACCAGTTATTTGCACTTGCGCAACGATGTCAACTGGAACATACGTATTAGCAACACCTGCAGAAGCTGATATGAAGCGATGATTCTCGCGACGATGGTGGCCCTGAACACTGCCACGTAAATCAACTTCAGTGCATGGCAACTAACCACAATTAACGTTAACCCGACGTGATGAATGTATGAAAGGAGGACATGTGTAATGTTCATAAAATTGGGTAGGCAGTACTGTAACCACTACGGACGTTTCATGAAGATTAACGTGTATTTGAAAAGTAGTTCCGAGACCTGAGTAGCTCTGTGGTAAAATGCTTCACTGCCACACAGGATGCTTGGGTTTGATTCCAGTTGTGATCCTGACATTTACTCTTTGCATTCGTCGGGTTGACGCTACAGATTTCGGTTATTTTTTAACGCTCGCACGTTAAACTTGCCCATGTATGTTCTCGTCGTTCCTGGGTAGATACTAAGTGTCACTTTGATAAAAAGGCGAAAGATTGGTGCGGCTAACTGAGGAAGGACCCTGTGGCCAATACCCGCATACCAGTGGCACATACATGCCCGCGGTATGTGCCACTGTCTGGCGGGACGTGTTTGACGACGTACGTGACGGGATTGTGACATTATTAAGGTCTTGAGCAGCGCGTCATATTCGTCAAACCATCTTACCCTCCCATGCTAATTTTGGTTCACGCCAAGTTAAGGGCATGGCCACGAGAACATCCAAACGTAAGTGGCTAGATAGATAAATAGATAGATAGATAGATAGATAGATAGATAGATAGATAGATAGATAGATAGATAGATAGATAGATAGATAGATAGATAGATAGATAGATAGATAGATAGATAGATACACCTAAAGTCGCCGAAGCTCGCTAAGAAATGCTTCACATTTAAAAGCAGAAATAACACTTGAACATGTACATTTTGCATATTTACAGGACACATACATGTGTTTAGAAAAAAAAACATGTTTGACGACTTAGAGTACCACGTACTCTACTATGGGAGTGCAGTAAGCTGTCCCAAGACACATGGAATTACTATGACTTACTATTTGTGAGAGCGGAAAGGTGGGCCTTAAAATGAATCTGCAGAAAACGAAAGTAATGTACAACAACCTCGGAAAAGAGCAGCGCTTCGAGATAGGTAATAGTGCACTTCAAGTTGTAAAAGACTATGTATACTTAGGACAGGTAATAACCGCGGAGCCGAACCACGGGAGTGAAGTAACTAGAAGAATAAGAATGGGGTGGAGCACATTTGGCAAGCACTCTCAAATTATGACAGGTAGATTGCCACTATCCCTCAAGAGGAAGGTATATAACAGCTGTATCTTGCCGGTACTTAGCTACGGAGCAGAAATCTGGAGACTTACAAAGAGGGTTGAGCTCAAATTGAGGACGACGCAGCGAGCAATGGAAAGAAAAAGGGTAGGTGTAACCTTGAGAGACAAGAAGAGAGCAGAGTGGATCAGGGAACAAACGGGGGTTAAGGATATCATAGCTGAAATCAAGAAGAAGAAATGGACATAGGCCGGGCATGTAGCACGTAGACAGGATAACCACTGGTCGTTAAGGGTATCTAACTGGATTCCAAGAGAAGGCAAGCGGGTTAGGGAGAGACAGAAGGTTAGGTGGGCAGATGAGATTAAGAAGTTTGCGGGTATAAATTGGCAGCAGCAAGCACAAGACCGGGTTAACTGGTGGAACATGGGAGAGGCCTTTGTCCTGCAGTGGACGTAGTCAGGCTGATGATGATGATGATGATGATGATGATGATTATTTGCGTTTAAAAAAATGTTCGATGATTTGAAATTCATGGTACTTTACTATGGGGCAGTATATTTTGGCGCAACGAAGCTCGACTCTGGCAGCCTGTCTTCAGGGAAAATGTTTTCTTCAATATGTTTTCTTATTTGTGTCGAGCCTCCGCGGGAATGGGCTGTTTCCGCTCTCCCAAGGGCTGACGCGTACAACACAGTTTGGAGCAGGTGGAGAGGGGTGTTTAGAAAAAAAAAGAGTGGACAATTGAGAGTACTTGGTACTCTACTATGGGGGAGCATAAAGCCGTCCTGTGCGCTTCACACCTGATGAGTCAACATTGACAAAAATTACTTCGTGCTTGGAAGGCGAAAAAATCATTATATACGATGTGTTTAGAAAAAGAAAAAAGTGGTTAACGATTGAAAGTACTAGGTACTCTACTATGGCAGAGCATTCATCATCATCATCATCATCATCATCATCATCATCATCGTCGTCGTCGTCGTCATCATCATCATCCTCAGCCTGACTACGTCCACTCCAGGACAAAGGCCTCTCCTTTGTTCCGCCAGTCTACTCGGTCCTGTGCTCGCTGCTGCCAATTTATACCCACAAACTTCTCAATCTCATCTGCCCACCCAACCTTCTGTCTCCCCCTAACCCGCTTGCCTTCTCTGGGAGCCCAGTTAGTTACCCTTACTGACAAGTTTCTGTCTACGCGGGAGAGCATTAAGCCGTCTCAAGGTTCTCACACTTCGTAAAGCCACCAGGCGCCATTGTAGACCAGGTAAGATGTTAAAGATTTCGAGTATATTGTACCTTACTAGTAGCGTTTAGAAAAAGTGTTCCACGATTCAGAGTATTTGGTACTCTACTATGGGAGAGCATAAAACCGTCTCAGAGCTTGTATATTGTGCATTAACTACTATGGAAAAGCATTTTGGAAAAAAAAAAGACAGATCCCACTTACAGTGGGAATCGACGATATGCGAAGCACGAATGAGGGAGTTTTATATGTCAGGTTAAAATCAGCACAGCGTTACGAGGTGGAGGTAAATTATGCCGTACATTACTTCCATGTCATAATTATCATGTTTGGACGTTTCATTTACCGTCGTCATCTGTTCCCGCCACCTGATACCGAATTTGATACATGTGGAGATAGCGAAACGACCACGAGCGTGCTATGAGCGTAGCATGTAGTCCAATTTTATATGGCACGCATGTCATGAATATCATGCTTGGACGTGTCCTTTACAACCGTCATTCATTCACGTCACGTAATACCACATTTAGTATATATGGGGAACTAGTGAAACGGCCGTGAGCGTGCTATGAGCGTAGCATGTAGTCATGTTTTACACGACACGCATATCATGATTATCATGTTCGGACGTGTCATTTAACTTGATCGTCTATTGACGTCATGCAACACCAATTTGGTATACGTGAAGCTGGAGAAACAACCGCGAGCACATCGTGAGCGTGGCATGTGGTCGTGTTGTTACATGACACGCATCTCATGATTATCATGTTTGACCAGTCACATACCTTCGTCATCCATTCACGCCCCGTAATACCAAACTTGATATATGTGAAGCTAGCGAAACGGCAGGGAGAGCATCATGAAGGGTGCAATATAGTGCGACGTAACGTTGACGCGCGCACGCTGGACGCAGCGACGCTACGCAAGCAAAACGCGAACACTCTATAGTCTGACGCCAGACGCGACCAGCGTCTGTCGGCGCAGCCCGGCGGCAACCGGCGCGAAATGCGACATGCTGCATTTCGCACCGACGGCGTTACCCAGAATGCACCGCGTCTGCCTAGCTTCTTGGCGGAGGGACGCCGGGCGTGCTCAAACGCGCATGCGTCAAAGCAACGCAGTGCGGCACGTGCCTGCAAGTATATGCCAGGCAGATCGGCGCCCGGCGTGGCATCGCCGTTATGACGCGACTAAACGAACGCTGGAGCACACGCGCGCCGGGTCACGTCTAAGTGTATTGGCGCCTTGAGTGTGGCATGTAGCCATGCTCTTACATGACACGCATCTCATAATTATGATGTTTGCACCAGTCACACACCTTCGCCATCCATTCACGTGACATGATACCAAATTTGGCATATGTGAATCTAGCAAAACAGCCCCGAGTGCATCGTGAGTGCGGCATGTAGTCATGTTGTTACATGACATGCATGACATGATTATCATGTTTGGACATGCCATTTACGTACGTCGTCCGTTCGCGTCACGTAATGCTGAGTTTGGTAGACGTGAAGCTAGCGAGACGGCCGCGAGCGCATCATGAGCGCAGAATGTAGTCATGTTGTTACATGACACGCATCACATGATTATCATGTTTGCACCAGTTACATCCCTTCGTCGTCCATTCACGTCCCGTAATACCAAATTTGCAGTATGTGAAGCTAGGGAAACGGCCGCGAGGGCGTCATGAGTGTGACATGTAGCCATGTGACATGACATGCATCTCATGATTACCATGTTTGCCTCATTCACATACCTTCGTCATCTATTCGCGTCACGTAATGCCTAATTGGGTGTATGTGAAACTCGCGAGACGGCTGCGAGTGCATCACGAGCGTGGCGTGTAGTCATGAGTCTTGACTCATGGCCCACATGACATGCATGTCATGATTTCTAAGTAAGGGTCTGTCACTTGTGTTTGCCATGCAGTCATGTCATACCATACAAGTTTTGCAAGGTATCATGTGAACGAAACTATCGCAAGAGCATCAAGACCATGAAATGTAAATCATGACATTCATGACATAAATGTCATGACATTCATGTTATGACTAGTCAATTACGCTTGTCATACAGTCTCGTTATGCCATACCAAATTTGGTATTGATACGATTATCGAAACGGCCTGGAGAACTAAAAGTCGTAGATGGCTAGATAGATAGATAGATAGATAGATAGATAGATAGATAGATATATAGATAGATAGATATATAGATAGATAGATAGATAGATAGATAGATAGATAGATAGATAGATAGATAGATAGATACGCTCAAAGTCGCTGAAGTTTGCTAAGAAATGCTTCGCATTTAAAAAAAAGTGTTTAACGCTTTCGAGTGGGGGGGTGGGGTTGAAAATGTGGGTAACGACTTAGAGTACTCTACTAAGGAAGAGCTGTGTTTATAAAAAAAGGTTAATGATTTAGAGTACTTGGTACTCTACTATGGGAGAGCATAGAGCCGTTCCGTGGCCCTCACACTTGACGAGTGTGATGCTTTTAGAAAAAAGGGGTAACGATTTAGAGTACTTGGTACTCTACCATGGGAGAGCTTAAAGCCGTCCCTTGCAAAGGAGTCGATTAACGAGAGACACGGAAGGCACAGATTTCAACAATCAAAGTTGTATACGATGTAGTGGTACATTCGTTCGAGTTGTGGAATAGTTTATTTCACCATAGACCTACACGATTGTATCTCAGGTTCTATGCAGGAAACTTCAAAAATCCTGCAATTGTCACCATAGATTACAACAACCAGTACTCAGAGAAAAAGGGGCTGGTTTTCAGACAATATGGACCTTTATTTTCTATTACAGCATCTTCACTTTGCTAAAGACAAGCTGCTTACACTTTAAACGTATGTCAGCAGGTACAATTACCTGATCGAAGTAGAACGCTGCATAGTCTTGATTCAGCGGTGGTAAAAGTATGGGTTTTTTAATCACGTATGCAAAGCTTGCGGGCGTAGCGTTCGCCGTCATCACTCGAAGGGAGTAAATAAGGGAGCCCGCAAGAGAAGAGCGTACGACACATGCGCAACGCTGATATTAATTGATATGCGGGGTTTAACGTCCCAAAACCACCACATGATTATGAGAGACGCCGTATAGTGGAGGGCTCCGGAAATTTCGACCACCTGGGTTTCTTCAAAGTGCACCAAAATCTGAGCACACGGGCCTACAACATTTCCCCCTCCATCGGAAATGCAGCCGCCGCCGCCGGCATTTGAACCCGCGACCTGCGGGTCAGCAGCCGAGTACTTTAGCCACTAGACCACGGCGGCGGGGCGCACATGCACAACGCTAACACAATCGTATCTTACATGTTCCGCTTATTTCGTCTCTCTCTCTCTGCCTCTCTCTCCATATATATATATATATATATATATATATATATATATATATATATATATATATATATATATATATATATATATATATTATATATATACATATATATATATGAATGTAGATGCGCTTTCACAAAACAACTGTTTAGTGAAAGCGCATCTACTTTCATATTTATAACCTTGTGGCAACCGAAGTTATTCTTCTAATATATATATATATATATATAAATATATATATATATTGGGCACGGTGGCACTCAGATTGGGCACGGTGGCACTCACGGAATGCGGTCAGCTAACAATCCGCTTGTCTTCATCCTACAGCTCATCCTTGGACTGCTGCTTCATGCCGGTCCGGGTTCCGAGCCACCAGGACTACCCAGAACAACACGTGGCGTCAACGTCACTATCAACACTCGAGATTCCTTACTGATTCAGTCATGGGATCCCGTGCTGCAACGTTCATCGTCTACCTGCGCGGACACTGTGCGCATTTGCTGTGCGCATAGACCAAGCTCAGCGCCACCACTAGACCCAGCTATAAAGGACCACCTCAAGCACGGCCGGGCCATTGGGCACGGTGGCACTCACGGAATGCGGTCAGCTAACAATCCGCTTGTCTTCATCCTACAGCTCATCCTTGGACTGCTGCTTCATGCCGGTCCGGGTTCCGAGCCACCAGGACTACCCAGAACAACACGTGGCGTCAACGTCACTATCAACACTCGAGATTCCTTACTGATTCAGTCATGGGATCCCGTGCTGCAACGTTCATCGTCTACCTGCGCGGACACTGTGCGCATTTGCTGTGCGCATAGACCAAGCTCAGCGCCACCACTAGACCCAGCTATAAAGGACCACCTCAAGCACGGCCGGGCCATTGGGCACGGTGGCACTCACGGAATGCGGTCAGCTAACAATCCGCTTGTCTTCATCCTACAGGTGAGGAAGCGTTATGGAAAATGCATTAGCTCAAACAACCCTTTCTTGCTTGTGCTGCCGTGCCCACGGCTATATGCTGTTGCAATTGAGCATGCGGTGTCTATACTTAAACTCTTATTGCTTGGCGGCGACATCGAGACGAACCCTGGTCCTGATATCAGCCAACAATTAAAAGAAATAGCTGCGGATATAAAAGAGATTAAGGAAAGTCGTCTGGCTAAAATTGACAAGAAATTAGACTTACTGACAAGCCTAGAAGAAAGAGTCAACTGTTGTCAAGAACAAATCGCGAATCTGAATGTTCTCATAAAATCCATGCAAGAAAAAATTGACGATCTCGAGAATCGTAGCAGGCGAAATAACCTGATAATTTACGGCTTACCAGAGGCAGAAGGCGAGACGCCCCCGATACTTGAAGGTACAGTAAACAAAAACATAATTGAAGGCACTCTTGAACTAAAACCAATAGCAATCGAGCGCATACACCGGATAGGTAGAGCAGCGCCAAACAAGGTTAGACCTGTAATTATTAAACTACTAGATTCTAGAGACAAACCTTCAATACTAAAGAGGGGATATAAACTTAAAGATACCGGCCTATCGATTGCTGAAGACTTTTCTAAACATGTACGCGATATCCGAAGGAAACTATGGAACAGTGCGAAAGCTAACCGACAAAATAATGAGAAAGTTTCTCTTGTTTTTGATAAGTTATATATAAATAATCGCGCATATGTTTGGAACAATGAGAAGGATGACAAGGTACCGCTTAATAAAAAAACCGTAGGAGAAGCCTCGGCTACTACAAGTTCAGCAACGGCGGTGAACGTACCTAGTCATCAAACAAAAAAGGGAGCTGTTACTCGTCGTGCTGCAAAATCGGTGAACTAGCACTCCTCACGGTGAATGCACGAAGCGTCATCAATAAGCCTGAATTGCTTGAAAATCTGATCATTGATCATGAGCCCCACTTGGCAGCAATTACAGAAACCTGGCTGACGCCTGACGTCTTTGATCACGAGTTTGCACCACCTAACTATTCTGTGATCCGAAAAGACCGCCCCACACGTGGTGGTGGAGTGGCGTTATTAATAAAAAAGGGACTTTCATTTGTTGCTCTTCCGGATGTACAAAGCGCAGAAGCCATTTTTTGCAAACTGCTCTGTGACGGCGCGAGTATATTCATAGGTTGTGTTTATCGGAGCCCAAATTCTGGTGATGCTTCTATCAGTGCCATTCACGATTACATGCAACGTCACACCTTTGGTTCGCGCGTTGTTCTCATGGGTGATTTTAATCTGCCAGATATTAACTGGAATAGTATGTGCTACTCATCATCGGCTTCGGATACATTGTTTGACCTTATGCTTACCTTTAATCTCCATCAGGTCGTTTCACGTCCAACCCGCTCACAGGGAATTTCACAGAACATACTTGATCTAATATTTTTCAGTAATCATTTCGACATAAACCGCATTAAAACTGACGTAGTCCATGGTATATCTGACCACGACGTACCAGTGTGCTTCGTACCCCTCGACGGCACCATAACCACTCATTCTTCTGTATCTGTAGTAACAGACTTCGAAAACGCCGATGATGATAGCGTGCTGACGCATCTCGCTCATGAATTCCAGCATTTTTCAGAAACCGGTTCCCATGCTTCAATAGATGTAGATTCTCTTTGGCTCCACTTCAAATCAGTTGTACTTTACTGTATCGCGCACTACATACCCACAAAAACAAAGCGTCCTCCAAAAAATAATCCATGGATCACGCGGGAGGTAATTCAAGCAAAGCGACGCTTGAAAAGGTTACGCAGGGCAATAAAAACGAAAGGAGGGGGAGAATCCGAAATTCAGAAACTATCGGAAGCTATCGCGGAATTCAAACTTAAAGCTAAACGTGCTAAGCAGCACTATTTTGACGTAGTATTGCCTAACTTCCTTGTTGATAATCCCCAAAGGTTCTGGAATCACTTTCGTACCAATAAAACCGTTACACCACATCTTCTTCCCGAAGAAAAAAAAACTAAGGCCAACGCATATAATAATTTTTTTCAGTCAGTGTTCACCGTGGATGATAATATCATTCCCGCGATTAAAACAAAACAATACACGGAAATCGATAAACTGGACATTACGGACGCAGGGATTTTCAACCTTTTGCTTAAACTTGACCCCAAGAAAGGTAGCGGTCCCGACGATATACCAAATACATTCCTCAAAAGATATGCAGAGTGGTGCAGTAGATACCTAGGCCTAATTTTCCGGAAATCACTCAGTACTTCACAGCTACCTCAAGAATGGAAAATAGCCAAGATAAAACCAATCCACAAAGGAGGAGACGCAGATTCACCTTCAAATTTCAGGCCCATTTCTCTAACTAGTACATCATGTAAACTTCTCGAACACATAATCTTAAAGCACATGACAGTATTCCTAGAGCGCATTAATTTTTTTTCCCCCAACCAACATGGTTTTCGCAGTGGCTTATCCACAGTTACTCAGCTCACAGAACTAGTACACAACCTCGCTGCTACAATTAATAACCGTGGTCAAACTGACATGATTTTACTTGACTTATCTAAGGCTTTCGACTGTGTGTGTCATAGCAAATTAATCGCCAAAGTTGAAGATGTTTTTGGTATAGGAGAACTTTCTGGCTGGGTAAAATGCTTCTTAAATAACCGCTCGCAATTTGTAATTTACGAACATACGTTATCTAACACAGTCGCAGTTACATCCGGAGTCCCACAAGGGTCTGTCCTCGGACCGTTGCTCTTCTTGCTCTATATTAACGATATCGCAGCTAACATCAAATGCAATATAAAGCTATTCGCAGATGACTGTGTCATTTACAAAGAAATTAGTCATTACAGTGATCATAATGAGCTGAATGATTCTCTAGCTGATATAGCTAATTGGTGCTCTAGTTGGCAGATGACACTCAACGTACAAAAGTCTGCGATCATGACTGTGACCAGGAAAGCACTACCATCCACCTTCACATACGTAATTAATAGCACCCCCCTTAATAGGGTTGATGAACATAAATATCTAGGCGTCACAATAACATCGGATCTCAAGTGGGACAAGCATATAAGTAAAATAATCTCAAAGGCGCTACGGAAGCTATTTTTCTTAAAAAGAAGCCTAGCACACGCAACAACGGCAACGAAGCTGCTAGCCTACACATCATTTGTAAGGCCTGTTCTAGAATACGCTAACACAGTCTGGTTTCCGCATACAGTGACTAACGTAAAAAAACTTGAATCAATACAAAGAAAAGCGGTGAGGTTCATTCATAATAAATATAAACGCACAGACTCGCCCACGCATCTTTTAATGAAATCCGGTTTGCAAAAGCTATCCACAAGAGCGAAACACGCTCGCCTAAAATTCTTATTTCAGTTACTGAAAAATAACTATCGAATAGATATTTCTAAGTATATTTCGTTTTCCCAGGCTCGACCTACACGTAATAAGCATGCGCACACATTGACAGAATATGCATGTAAAAATGACACGTTTCAGTATTCTTTTTTTCCGCTCGCAATATCAGAATGGAATCAACTTGACGCTACTATCACCAACATCGAATCACTATCGGAATTTATGGCACAAATAGAAAAAAATGTGTTTGCGTAAGAGGACCTATGTATGCAAAGTCACCAACATAGATTTCTTCATTTCATCTTCTAGAAACTTTCCCATTTACGTCAACTTATTGCTCAATGCCAGAAATGTAATCTTATTTACCCTAGTCTTATTCCAGCCCCCACCGACACCTGTACTATTATTATTTTCTTTGGTCACTTTTTGCGAAGCCTCATGTTCCTTCTTTTTGCTTTTTTGTCATTTCCCTTGAACCTAGCATGTGTTAGGCGTTTTTGTGTAAATTCCACTGAGTATGCTGTTCCTTAACCAGCATTTTGTTTGCCTTACTGTATGCTGTATATATCGTGCTTCTTGTTTTTTTTTTTTTTTTTTGTAACCCACATATGCTGTAATTACGCTACAAATGTTAGTGTATGTTTTAACTCACTTGTTTTGCTTTGATTTTTTTTTTTTTCCCTCTATTTTTATTGCCTGTACTGAAAATCATTGTACTGCCCAACTGCCACGCTCTCGAATGAGAGTAGCAGTATTGAAAATAAATAAATAAATATATATATATATATATATATATATATATATATATATATATATATATATATATATATATATATATATATTTGAGCATCAGTTTAAGGATGATTTGCAAAAATGAGAGGAATGTCATCAATAATAGCCACAACATAGCTTAACATTCTGTGCCCTGGAGAGGCTAAAGAAAACGCTTTTTTTTCCCTAGAGGAGAGGAGGGAAAGCATAGAGCCACGTATCCTACGTATAAAGTGTCCCGTGGCGATGCGTTGCCGATAGCAGCAATCGGTGGGTTTGAGGCGAAAATTTTAGTTTTCTTGAACCTGGGAGAGCCGCTAGGGGGCCACGGAGAGCGGACGTGTTGCGCGTCGGCTCCGCAACTTTCCTATGTTTTTGGTGGATTGTCGAATTTATCGTGGAAAACGCTTCTCACCATCGATCGACGGCAGTTTCAAGGACTTCCCTGACACCAAGTTTTGCCAGGTGGGACCACTTTTTAGCCACTTATTGGCGCCTTTTATTCCACCACGAAAGCAAGAACGCCAAGTCCAGCGTCTCTGCGCACGACGCCATAGGCCGGCCGCTGCGGTGGTGGGGCCTGCAAGCCTAACGTGTCGCCGGACCTCATCGGAGCTCCCGATCCCCGACGGCAGCGTACAAGGCCTTTGCCAGGGCTAAATGGATGTCGTAGAGGTAGAAGGAGAGGACATTCGGCCGGAAGATCTCGGCGAGGGAGCAGGATGGTGCAGCGTAAAGAGAACGAAACAGGCCGACGGCGCGTCCGAGACAGCGCAAGACCAGAAGACGGAGACGCAGCAACAGGCGGCTGCCGCGGCGACTACAGGGATTGCCCCGGATACTGCCACAGCGGCGCAGAATAAAAAGAAGTGTGCTCGTTACTTGCAGCACCTCGCTAAGGCGAGCCGAATGCCAGAGTTACCGCCCGATGACTACAGGATCATTGTGCGCCCCCGCGGCGGATTCAACGGGGCTGAATACAAGATAGATCGCATTTACTGCTGCCTTCGTAACGCGGCGGGTATTGGTAGAGAAGCGGCTAGAGAGGACAGCATCTGCCTCAACGTTAAACAGAACGTCGTGGTGCTCAGCACTCCGTCCGCGGACAGAGCCAAACGCTACGGAGCCATCAGCAAGCTTTGCATCGGGAACCGAGAGTTCGAGGCGAACGCCTATCAGGCCGCCCCGGAGAACACTTCCAAGGGCCTGATTAGGAACATTTCCAAAGACGAGAGCCCGGAGGACATCGTTAACAACCTAGTGACGCAGCGCAACCCCAGCGTGCTGCATGCCAAGCGAATGGGCACCACGGACAACATCATCGTATTGTTCGACGGTTTCCGTGTTCCCAGACACGTATACTATGGACCTATGCTTGTGAGATGCTCCCTCTACAGAAAGCACATCGACGTGTGCTACGCGTGCGGGAGGCTGGGCCATCGCTCCGACGTGTGTCCCAACCCTGCCGACAAGATTTGCCGTGGCTGCGGAAGCAGTAACCCACCGTCTGACCATCGCTGCGAGCCGCGGTGTCAGCTGTGTGGCAAGGATCATCTCACGGGTGACCGCGTCTGCAAGGCGAGATACAAGACTCCTTACATAGTCAAGCGTCGCCGCCTAGAGCGAAAGCGGCGTGAAGAAGAGCAAGCGGCCGCAGCGTCCGACAGCATCTACAACAGCGGCATTAGCACCGAAGGCAACGGAGGGTACTACAATCATTATCCGGCGTTTGACAGTCATTCATCTAACGCCACCCGAAGAGGACGCTCGACAAGCCGAGACGCGAGAGGCGGCGGCGGTAAATCCCGGTCCCGCTCTCGCAGCCGGACACCAAGGCCGAGAAGCATGTCGAAGACGCGTGGTGGCGCCGTTCCGGGCGCCGCAGCTGTCAACCAAGGCACCCAACAAAGTCAGCAGCATCAGACGTGGCGGCAGCCGCAACAACAAGGACCCATGGGCACATGGCAGCAGGTGAGATGGGCGGATGTAGCCGCCTTTCGCGCCGGCGGCGTTGTTTCGGCGGGACGTCCTGGCGGTCCCGCCGTCGGTGGCGGCGGTGGGAGCGAGCTCGAGCTAGCGGTAGAGCGAGCGCTAGAACAACGCCTAGGACCATTACAATCGATAATTTCAGAGTTGAAACGCGAGAACGCCGCCCTTAGAGCGGAAAATTCCAAATTGAAAGGAGAGGCTCCACGAATGCAACAACCGCAGCAACAGTCGACGGCGCCGCCACCACCGACGCCTCGGTCTTCGACTCCGTCGAGACCCGAGGCGGCGGGGATGGCCACGGATGACGAGAGCAGTTCGGGAGAGGGGGCAGGCGGACGCGAAGACCACCCGTGTACCGCGAAAAGGATAGCACTAGATCCTGGCAGGCACGAATCCACACAGCGATTTGGCCGTTATGATAAGCTACAGAAACAAATCGATACTATCGAGACCAGCCTCGATGAACGTTTTGCTAAACAGGTGGCACAGATGAATGACATGTTCAACAGTGCGATAGCTAAGCTCTCTGAACAAATGACACAAATGCTCACCGCGCACACGGCGCGCATAGAAAACATTGAAGTGCGACTCCCACCATCTGCGGGCAGACCGATTAGAACGGTGAGTAAGCCCTACGCTAGACAGCAACAGAGTCAGCAGCAGCAGAACGCGTTGCCAGACGCCAAGCCGCAGATTCAGCCGCACCCCAGTCGCCTCGACGGCGATGGGCTAAATTAAACACAGGCATCACCATGGCTAGACACGCGCACACTCACACTAACACTCACAAACAACAGTACACGATCTGGCAGTGGAACTGCCGGGGATATAGGAGGAAGCGGGGAAATCTCGAGCAATTTATTCGAAGCCGTGAGACGAAACCGGACATTATCCTTTTGCAAGAAACAAATTATCTGGCAAAACTAGCTGGTTACAAAGCCATAAATGCGGCCGCGGCGGACAACAGGCGGAAAGAAAAACGTGCTACACAGCGCTCGGCGCGTGGTGGGGCGCCGGGGGCGGCCGCGGGTCGCCGGGGGCGGGGCGATCCGCTCTCGTCGTCGGCGCGCCCGCGGTCGCTGCCGTCGCCCCCGCCGCGTCCGGCGCCGGTCGCCGCCGTGCTAGTTAGACGTAACATCACGGTGGCGCAGCGCGAACTTGAGTGCGTAAGGATACCGCATGTTTTTGTAGAATTAATTCCTAAGCGCGGCCGAGGCCTGTTTGTACTTAACGTCTACAGTAAACCCACGCTACAGCACCGATTTGGGGAGCTGCTCCGGAGAGCAAGCACGGCCGCCAACGGCGCACCTCTGCTAGTTGCAGGTGATTTTAATGCGCCCCATGGGGCCTGGGGATACACGCGTGAAACGCTCAAGGGCAAACACCTTTGGGAAGACTCGCAAGACCAACGGCTTGAACTGATCGCGAACCCCGCCGATCCGACGCGCCGGGGTAACAGCGTGAGCGCAGACACGCTGCCGGACCTCGCGTTTGTGTCGAATGTCACCGCGGCGTCTTGGCAAAACACGCAGGAGGACTTAGGGAGTGACCACTCTCTGATAGAGATTACGGTAGACACGGGCCCGAGCATTCGTAGAACATACTCTGAAAGCACAGGCCGTAAACTCAAATTAATGCAGTGGGACGCGTTCCGCAAAAAGCGAGCAGAAGGCGGGCGAGGCGACGAGCCGATCACGGATATAGACGAGTGGACCGCGACGCTCAATCGGGACGTAGACGCGGTAACGTGCCACATCCCGCCCGAAGCGAAGCTCGAAGTAATCGACAGCAGGCTCCTACACATGTGGGAAGCAAAGCAAGCCCTACTCAAGAGGTGGAAACGCCAAAGACATAACCGGGCGTTGAGGAAACGCATAGCACGGTCAGACAGAGAAATTGAGGAACATGCGTTCCAAGTCTGTAGGTCACAATGGGAAGACCTGTGCAACGGCCTAGAGCGACAGATGCGCGGGGCGAGTGCTTGGCGCCTTTTCCGGCACCTATTGGATCCGGAAGATACTCGTGCCGCTCAAGGCCATAAAACTCGGAGACTTGTGAACGATCATAAAGGCGACGACCTGCTCGGTGCAATACGTGACCGTTACTTTAAGTCGGCAGAGAGCGTCCAACACCCAGATTATGACGGCGTTGCTAATGAGCAACTAGACGCCGAATTTAGCGAAGCGGAAATTCGGGCAGTCCTTTTTGAACTAAACACCCGATCGGCGCCCGGCCTGGACCGGGTTTCGAACAAGGCTCTCCGCAACTTAGATGACGAGTCAATCTCCCGATTTGTGACTTATATCAACGAGTGCTGGCAACGCGGTTCCCTTCCTGAAGCGTGGAAAAGAGCTCAAGTTATCATGATTCCTAAACCGGGCAAGCAGGTTGCGCTTGATAATCTAAGGCAAATTTCGCTCACGTCTTGTGTAGGAAAAGTTCTGGAGCACGCAGTCCTCAAACGCGTGACTGACTTTCTCGAAGGCCGCGATGTATTTCCGCACACCATGCTAGGATTCCGCCGCAATCTCTCCGCACAAGACGCGTTGCTTCAGCTGAAGCACCACATTGTTGATGACATTACCAGCTCAACCAAGGCGATCCTTGGCCTAGATATTAAAAAGGCCTTCGACAGCGTTAAACACGAAGCAATTTTAAACAGAGTTCAAACATTAGGACTAGGACAAAAAACATATAATTACATACGTGACTTCCTTGCCGGCAGACGCGTACGCGTCGTCGTTAGAGATGTGGAACTGCTAGAATTTGAGATGGGCTCGAGGGGCACGCCACAAGGCTCCGTAATTTCGCCATTACTCTTTAATTTAGTTCTATTGGGGCTACCCGAGAAATTATTAGGCATACAAGGATTGTATCACAGTATCTACGCGGATGACATCACCCTCTGGGTTCCCGGCGGAGGTTGTGATGGTCACGTCGAGCGTACGCTCCAGGCAGGTGTAGACGAAGTTCAGGAGTACTTGCGAGGAACGGGCCTCGAATGCTCGGCAACCAAGTCGGAACTTCTAATCTACAAACCTACAAGTAGAGGTCGCAAAACCCCGCGCGACGAGGAAAGGGAGTGCTACAAAATAAGCGTTCTATTGGCAGATGGCACTCCCATTCCACACGTAGACAAAATTAGAATTCTGGGGTTACACCTGCAGGCAAACGGCCATAACGGTGAGACGGTGCGAAGACTACGTCGCTCGGTAGACGACACGATCCGACTCCTACGTCGTATCACGAACAGACGTACTGGTATGCGTGAACACTGCGCGATCCGTCTAGTGCAGGCGTACGCAATAAGCCGTATAACATACGTTGCCCCCTACCTCAAATTGCTAGGCTCAGAAAAAAAACAAGATCGAATGTATAATACGAAAGGCTTTCAAGAGAGCAATTGGAGTTCCACTGAATGCGAGCACTGAAAAGTTACTAGAACTTGGACTGCACAACTCACTCGACGAGTTAATTGAGGCCCATGTCGTTTCGCAAAACGAACGCTTGTCGGGGTCTAAGACGGGTCGACACATCCTCGAGTCACTTGGCATCCGGTACCACACTCAGCAGGGAGAAAAAGCGGATGTTCCTGCGTCGGTTCGCGACCGCCTAATTGTTCCGCCGCTTCCTAAGAATATGCACCCGACGCACCACGTCGGGCGCCGTAACCAGCGAGCTAGTGACCTTCAAAAGAAGTACGGCACTAGCGACGAAGTTGTGTACGTAGATGCCGCGAGATATGGGGACGGGAGACACGCACACGCCGCTGTGGTCGTTGACCGTGCGGGCAAATGCCTCGCGAGCGCCACGGTGACCACGGGACATACGGAGGCGGCCGAAGAAGCCGCGATAGCCCTAGCAATCGCCACGGTGCCGAACGCTACGATCGTAATCAGCGACTCGCAGGCAGCAATCCGCGGCTTCGCGCGCGGCCGCGTCTCGCGGGAAGCGGCCCGCATCCTTAAGATGTGCGGTGATGGTGACTCAGCGTCGCGATCGCCACAACAAAATTTAACAGTCTTCCTCCTTTGGACCCCGGCACACACCGATGTCCCGCTTCCGGGCAACGAGGCGGCCCACGCCGCGGCTCGAGGTCTCACTCGCCGAGCCGCGGCACATTCCGTGGCCGCCGCCTCCGCTCCCGAGAACGGGGCTTCTGATCTGCCGGATCGAGACACTTCGACAGACACGCAGCGACAACACAGACCACAATGGTCGTGGGGTGATCGTCTCATCACGTTCCGAGATATTACACAACACTACAGACTGGAAAGGCGAAAGTTCCCGCCACCGCATGACAAATTAAACAGACACGATGCCGTAAGCTATCGCTTACTACAAACCCACTCTTACCCCAGCCCGGTCGTCTTACGCCACTGCTACCCGCACTTACACATTACCGATCTATGTAAATTATGCGGGCGCAGAGCAACGCTGCGCCACATGCTCTGGGAATGCGCCGGTAACAATGGTCGAGAAACGGCCGCCGTTCGCGATGCGCCTATGGCGGCTGCCAATACCAGGCAACAGGAAGCCTCGAGCTCACTCGTTCCCGCCGCCGTCCCGTCTGCGGGTGCCGCGGGGGACCTTCTCCGTCGGCGACGCCGCCGCTGGGAGGCGGCGCTCAGAAGCTCGGAGCTCAACGACCAGCTCTGGGCTGTCCGGCAGGCCGAAGATGCCGCCCGAGTTCAGGGACTCAGCGCCGCCATCTGAGGCCACCAAGACCAAGCTGCCGGCCAAGTTCTAATAAAGTTTCCTCTCTCTCTTCTTGAACCTGCGTTCGAGACACGCGCAGTCAGGCAACAAGCGATACACACTGTGCATCGTATAGGTCGGCAAACTCACCCTCGGGTCGACTCACTCCGACTGGCTCAGACTCAGATTGAGCCGTGAGGGAAGTGAGTCTGACCCCCGTATTCACAAACGCTCCTTCACTCACAAGCTCTCCTCGACTAGAAAAAATCGATGTAAGCGCCATCTCTTGGCAGACCAAGTCACTGCTTATCGGCAATTGCCTGCAGCGATTATTGAGAAGCGCAGCGTCAATTTCAGTCGAGCAGCGGCGCAGTGATCAACTCAGTCAAGTGAAGGATGGAATTCTAGTCGAGGAACGTTTCTGAATACAGGGGTAACTCTGAGTGAGTTCAATTGCATAACATTTTCATGAGTGTTAGTTCGAGTAGCCTGCAGCTCGTCCTTGGCAGATCAGCTCTGGGCTGTCCACCAAGCCCGCGAGGCGGCTGAGGAGCTTGGCATCTCAGTCCCCACGTGGGAGCTGCCCGCAACACAGTGATCTGTGTTTTGGAGGACCAAATAAAAGCTTATCCAATCCGATTCAATCCAAGTCCAAAGTGCAACACATATTTTTTTTCTGTGAGTCTGAGTCAGTTTTATTTTTGTTTGCCGACTTATGGTCCTATCTATTCAGCTTCAGCGTTACAGTGAGCCTTAGCGGAAATCCTGTTTATATCACGTTTACTCAAACGTATTTGAAAGCAGTAATTCTCATAAACTCTCGGCTGCTGACCCGCAAGTCGCGGGTTCGAATCCCGGCTGCGGCGGCTGCATTTCCGATGGAGGCGGAAATGTTGTAGGCCCATGTGCTCAGATTTGGGTGCACGTTAAAGAACCCCAGGTGGTCAAAAGTTCCGGAGCCCTCCACTACGGCGTCTCTCATAATCATATGGTGGTTTTGGGACGTTAAACCGCACATATCAATCAATAAATCTTCATAAACTATATTAAACTCTTCACTGATCAGAGGTGGGAACTGCGTGCCACTCCAGCCTCACCTACTTTTCCAGGGTAATTCTTGATAAATATATTTCATAATGTCATCTCTTCAAAAACAATGTCCGCACTGGTTTGTAACCACTAAAATCTCGTATATTCAAACGTTATGTATCAAAAGGTGCTAAGAAGGGTATCAATGTCATGAAATATTGCTATTAGAGAGCATTGACACCACGGTCGAGAAAGTCAATTCTGGACTGACAGGCTCATGAGTTGACTCAATCAGACTCGGATCGAGCCGCAAGTGTGAGTGACTGTGGAACTCCGAGTGGGTAATATTTGTATGAGTGTCAGTCAGAAAATTGTTGGGAGTCTGAGTCAGAGTGAGTCCGGCTTAGAAACATATCGGTGAGCCTGAGTCTGAGTGCGACCTAAGTGGCGAAATATATTTCATGAGCGAGTCTTTGTGAGCTCTGCAGTTTTTTCCGGCCTGTGCTGTGCACTTAGGGCGGTGAAGAGAGCGTCGGCTTTCGATTAACTGGCAAGCGGCGAAGAGCACCGGCTTTTATTTATACGTGTATCATCGAAGATTCCAGCGTTATCGCTAGCGGCCGCGTGAGTTCCAAAAGTAACTAATTTACGCAACTAATATTCACGTTGTGCACTTAAATTCACTGGAGGGTTCAAACTTATCGAGATGTAACGGCCAGAGGAAGAGAAGAAATATCTTTGCGCAGAGCAAATTAGAAGGGAGAGACGATGAAGAAGAAGGTTCGCAATGAACGTTTATGGTGGTGAATAAAAAGGAAGGTTACATTTTAAGCACATTGTGTTAACCTATGCAGCTGCGAAAATGGAACGTTGCTTTTTTTTTATTCGCCATCATAGACGTTCATTGCTAACCATACTTCTTTCTCTCTTCTTCTGCTTTATGGGAAGATATCTCTCTACTTCATCTGGCCATTTACCCCTGTATTCTAGAACGTACCTTCACTCAACGCTTTACCTTCACTTGAGAAAGCCGATGGGAGCGCCGTCTCTAGGCACGGAAAGTCACTGCACACCAGCGATAATTTGCTGCGATTCTTGAGCAGCGCAGCATCATTTTGAGCCGAGCTGTGGCGCAGTGCTCAAATCTGTCAAGTGGAGGGTGAAAGTAGAGTTGAGGAGCGTTTGTGAATACGAGGGTAAATCTCCATAATTCCAACTCATTCGGGCGAGCTTTGATTGACTGATAAGTAGGGTTTAACGCCCCAAAAAACCACCATATGATTATGAGAAACGCCGTAGTGGAGGGCTCCGCAGATTTTGACCTTATAGGATTCTATATCGTGCACCCAAATCTGAGCACACGGACTTATGGCGGGCGAGCTTCGTGAAAATCAGTTGTTACATTGTAATGGCGAGGTAACATTAAGACAGGCAGAAAGGAGCACGTGTGGCGATATAGCAAAGGCGGAGAAGGAAAGGCAGGAGGGGAGTGGTGAATGTCGGGAACAAATGTCGGGACGAAGCCTCCTCGCTGTTACAATAGAAACGAGAACACGCAGAGGAACACTGACTACTGAGCCTCTCAATCCCGGCTACATTATTCAGTGTTCACGCGGTGAAGCCGTTTACGTAACAGTGCCGTTCACACGACGAAAATGACCACAATGGTGTATGCGACGTATTCAAACAAGACTTTAACACCCGATCATTATTAGAATTCACAAGAAGAAGCAAACTTGCAGGTGTACACTTTCGACAACACCAATTACTATACAGATGGGCAATGAAAAATCTGTAATCTGTGTAAGAGTATACACAGAAGCCCGACACAACCCTCGCTCAAAGATTTTTCATCGCGAGCTTCCATCCTCCCTTTCCTACTGTTTTTTTCGATACCTAAGGGCAGCCTTTCGAAAACAAAAAAAAACAACAACAACAAAAAAACCAGACATTTGATAGCTTGGATGCCTCGTTGGGCTTCTATGAATAACGAGGTATCTGAATTCAATGGTATTTTATGTCCCAGTCGAAATAACGCTACTTTCTACCCCCCATCTACGCTGTTGTCGTTGCTAATAAAAGAGCACTTTTGCGACTTTTAAATATTTTCGGTTGGTTTTCTTATATAATAAAAACACATGTGTCAAAAACGCTAAAAAGAGCGCTGCAGTGTTTAGGAATATGTTCAATTTATCTCTAATGCCGCTGATTTAAAACAGCCTTTTCAGTTTCGTTTTCGAGGGGTTGGCTTCAAAGTGAAATGTCAACGCGAATGTGACGTCACGGAAAGACTGCAACTCGCGACATATTGTCAGTTTGCTGTTGGTTGCAAGAGGTATATACACGTAAACAACGACCAGCGAATTGTCTTCCGGAAACTGTGACTGCAATTTTTGCGATGTGAGCTACATGCATGACGCACTATTCGAAAACCCATAGTGCTGACTCATCGCAATAATATCCACTTAAGTGGTGTTGACTGGCAGGTACTGAAGACGAAAATTTTAAAATCAAAGTAAAATATTGTACACGCGATGTCTGGCTGTGTCCGTGTCGTTTAGTTTGAAGAGAGTGATAGTGGGATAACGCATATTGCGACAGTGCGAACTATGGACGCGAAAATGTTTTTTTTCCGGAGTTCTTCAAAGCCGTGTCAGCACTCCTTTAACGTTTCTTTTTTATTATTCACACACGATGTGACTCAGCTAAACACTTGGTTTGAGGGAATGTATCCACTAAACGTCCATTCTGTGACATCTTCCCATTAGTGAGCGGGTTTTTCTATATACGTTCCGCATCATGGTTGGCTGAAACATTCTCTTACAAAAAATGCTTACGTTTTTGCGAATACGGGTCCAGAAGTTCAAGCAAAGATGGAGGCTTAAAGTGTCAGAAATCATTGAACAAGAAACGTTCCTCGATTTACACATCTGACATAAGTTCCTCTTGACTTTAGATGATCACGTAGAAAATACCTGTGAATACCTCTGTCGCCGCTTCAAGCTATGCCGCTTCTAAAACAGTGTATCTCACGCCATTGAAAATATTACAAAAGAGAGCTACGTGGTCCACGTGAAAGAAGAACTGCGCATTTTTTTTTTTAATTTGCACTCTGGTGCCATGACACCTGTAAAAACCCCGCGTTCGGGTCACCATACAGGCAACTCGTTGTTGTACGGACGCCAAAAAAAGAAGCCCGGCCGTATCAAACATCGCCGCGCCGCCGATTCAATCAGACCTCGGAGCCGGGCACGGGGCGAGGCAGGGCAGGGCAACGAGCCCGACGCCGGCTGCAGCGGCGCGCGTTCAATTGCGCAGGCGGGTGCAAATTGAAACCGATGCATCCCGGGCGACCAATTTCCAACACCGCAATAGGCTGGCGTACGGCTGCTGTTGCCGCTACAAGCGTGCGGGTAGAGAGGGCACGGTCACCGAACGAGGAAGAGAAGCTGAGGAAAAGCTAGTGTTTAGGGGGGAAAGAGAGAGGGAAAGCCGTTTCAGGGGAAGCTGTCGACGACGATCTGCCGGACGGCCTGCGAAGATGCAGAGAATTACTACGAGGCAATGTGTGTGTGTGAGAGAGAGAGAGACAGAAAAAGAAAGGAAATGGCTTCAGTCTGGGCGAGTGAGAAAGTTCGATGACGTAGCCAGCGAGGAGGATGAGGAGGACCGTGAATGGCTTTGCTTGGCATTAAAAAGTGTGAAAACAAAAGCAATCCGAGAGCTGTGTCTCGCGAGGCGGAAATGCTCGGAACGAAATTTGCGTTGTCGACCAAAAAGGAAAGACGAGAAAAGAAAAGAGATGAAAAAGGTCAATTCCAGTTCAAGCGAGGCGCAGTCCTCGGGGAATGGCAGTTGAAAGAATGCACAATGTTTCCACTGTTGTTAGAAAAGGAAAGAGATTGCGAAATGAAACCGCGATAGTTCGTACGCGGAATCGCCTGGCGAACATGTCATAGTAAATTTTTTTATGTCTAGGCGTTCATTAGCAAACATATCTATCCGTGTTCTTGGATATGCAAATACCCACAACAAAATAAGCAGTTTCCGGTTGCTATTCACCTCTCCGTATCAACGATTTGGACGAGAGTATAGTGTTGCTATGTTAGTATCATTGCATGTGACGACTGCCGATCGGTACAAAACCCGTCGCACCCTGAACCAATGCAGCACGTTCAACCTAGCTGAGTAGACAGCGCAAAAGATCACATATTTTTCGCTTTTTCCCCGGCTAAGTATGTGCGAAATCGCCCAAATAAAAATCTTATCCGAGCATGTTCAAAGCGTCCACGAAGATACTAAAATCCTGCTATCTGGCGTCATAATTTATGATATATGGAAGAGGCATGTTTGAAGAATGAAACGCACTATTTTATTAGATTCTTTTTCCCTCTATATTACGTCATACTCGTCCTCTCCCACTTCGTTCTTCTGTTCGGACAAGTGTGCTAATTGAGGGTGGGCGCAGTCGTCAAAAAATGTATCAAAATGGTTTGCGTATGCGTGCTTAAAAAAACTGCAGGCTCAATTATATTTGACTTCGCAGTCGCGGCAATGTAGCGTCTGGAAAGATTACAGCGGTAGCTTTGCAGACGTTCAAATGTTAAACGCGGCATTTGCCAGTTAGGTATGTGCAGCTGTGAACTTTTTCTCCATAAGTGAAAACGTTTAGCAAACGCTGTTTTAAAACGTATACAGACATGGGTCTCTCACGCGGCCATCATTTGAATGCGATTCGCCAACTGAACTTCAAAAGACAGTTTTTCCGGGTGATTGTAAATAATCCAGCCATAGTTTCTTTTAGCTGCACCTGCTTGGGTAGCTTAGGGAGTGACTCGTTTCAATGAGTAGCACGAAGACAAAGATTTGATTATCGGAAGTGTAGCACACTTCGACGGGGGCAAAACGCAGTACACCAGTGTACTCAAGTTTAATTGCAAGGTAAAGAATTCCAGGTATTTATATTTATTTCGGAGTCTCCCTTCCGCTTTGTCTCGTAAGCCTACCATAGTTTTGTGACGTAAAACACCAAAAATTATTAACATCTATGCAAATTAACTTGACAAATTTTCTGAAGACATCTGGAACCCCTTAGACGAGAACTTTATACCCATATTAGTACCTTTTCTCTGAATGAATGCTAAGCCAAGAAAATTGAACGATGGGCGCAGATGACTTAACTAAGACGGTTCTACAATGCCTTCACATGTTAACTGCATGAACGCTTTTGCGCAGTGCACAAGGAACAGCTATTCTGAATGATCTATTGTAGTCGTACATAGGCCTATGTTATCTATACGACAAGTTTCCACCGTTTAAAGCAAAACCTGTACTCATAGAAAAACACAAAAAACACCTGGTTGCGGGAATGTTTCACCTCTATATGTTTTGATATTCTTTCGTCGAGTGTGATTTGGATGAAGGCGGCTTAATGATCAGAGATACCTTCATCAACTGACACTTCTAACTGGTCGAAGCGTCCGTCAAGAAATAGAAGATACAAGATAGACGCACTTTCTCCCATTTCTCGCGTACTTTGGCGAACAACTTGCGAAAGACCATGAGTGAATCTAATGCCAAGGAGTAAATCACAGAGTTCAAGTTCCTGACACTCTGCTGTATGTACCTGACACTAGCTGTTCCAGTTTACTGCAGGGAAATTGAAGCCACCGGTTACGAGCAGCAGGCAGTTGCGTTTTTTGATTGCGTCTTCTTAGTAGCTTTGTATCGGCTCCATAAAAGAGTGAGAGAGGTGAGTTTGGCGATCAGTAAAATGTACAGAGAAGTGGTGCCATGGCGCCGACAATGGTCACACTAGAGCCAGACGTTACGTAACCTTGGTGATCAGTCTGGCTCAATTGCCTCATAATGCTTTAACTTTAGTTATCTTTAGTTTACTTAGTTATCTGGTGTCATGTATGACACCATATGTAGAGCAGCGAGTCACTGTCAGCCCCCGCAACTTATCTTTTAGTACCCACTTCTTTATTCACGATTGGAACATGATTACCTGATAGTGCATCGTGCTTAGAATATATGAACTGTCTATACTGCTATGGCTTTACGTCGCATATCTCAGCACCAACTAGAAACGATTTACTAGGTTCGAATACCCTAATAGATCATATTATTTCCAACATTTCCACTGAACACGTAGCAGGTGTAATAGATCATAGCATTACAGACCATAATCCCGTATTTTTCATTCTGGGCTCCGAAAATACCAAGGCCAGTAACATCTCTACGAAACGCCGATTCGACGCGGACAAGTTTGTGCAAATAATTAGCACAGTAGACTGGACATCGGTGACTAATCTAGACTGCGCAGAAAAGGCTTTTGAGTCTTTCTCAGAAGTAATAGCTTCAGGTATAGATGCATCCACCACTTCCACTACTGTCACGAAGTGGTATCGTTCCCCTAGAAATCCATGGATAAGCAACTCGTTGTTGAAGTCCATTAATAAAAAGAATAACCTTCATAAGAAACTAAAGTCGCAGCCTTATAATCTCGCATTAAAATGCCGCTTTCACAAATACTCAGCAACATTATCTTCCTTACTTAGGTGTGCTAAGCGCAATTACTACCGGAATCTCATTGTAAAAAACACGGGTAACACGAGACGCTGCTGGGAAATCATTAAAGATTTCTTGAACATGAAAAAATGCTCAGATCCCACAATAAAAATAAAGCAAGGCGACGAAATGTATACCGACCCTGTAAGAGTGGCCGCCACGTTCAGTGAGCATTTCTGCGCATCTGCGGATACGCAGCAATCACCAGGTCATTTACGCAATATACCACGGTGTACTCATTCTTTTTATCTTCATTCCACGTCTGCAGATGAAGTCCTTCAGGTCATCACATCACTAAAGACCACAAGTGCTGGTTTAGATAATATTGATCCTTTTAAAGTAAAACTAGTTTCAAACGTAATATCACCACCTTTGGCAGTAATTATTAACAAGCTGTTTTCAGCGGGTGTGTTTCCGAGCTGCCTTAAGGCTGGTAAAATAGTTCCAGTTTTTAAGAAGGGTGATAAGACTTTTGTACAGAATTATAGGCCAATCTGTATCCTGCCTTTCTTCGGTAAGGTAATTGAAAAGTTATTCCACATTAGATTAATGCGTTATCTGAAAAAATTTAATCTTTTATCTCCACAACAATTCGGATTCCGTCATGGATATTCAACTGAGCTGGCACTAATTACCCTAACGGAGGAAATTAAACAAGCTATTGATAGAGGGTTACTTGTGGGATCTGTGTTTATCGATTTGACGAAGGCTTTTGACACTATAAATCATCACGTTCTACTTGCTAAACTCGAATCATTTGGTATGTCTGGTCCGCCACTAAGTTTTATTAAGAGCTACCTCAGTAACCGGTCTCAAATGGTTCATGTTAATGGCCATCTTTCAACGCCCAAGTTAATTAACGTCGGTGTTCCACAGGGATCAATTTTAGGCCCACTTTTATTTTTGATGTTTATTAATGATCTACCTACAATTCTTACAAGGACCAAGTGCATACTTTACGCTGACGACACAACCATCTTTCAGTCATCTAAATCAGTTTCTTCACTCCAGTCTGACCTCAACACAGATTTACATAACATAACTTTATGGTGCCAGGCCAATTATCTTCAGATCAATACTACTAAAACCGTGTTTATGTTGTTCCATTCCCCGCGCATTTCACTTGACATACAACCTTCCCTTCACATTGGTAATACCGTCATAAACATTTCCAGTGAAGCGCGGTTTCTTGGCGTCATCTTAGATAGCGAACTAAAATTTCATAAACATGCAGCATCACTCGCTAAAAAGATTGCATTTGGTATTCACGTTATCATCAAGACACGAACTTATTTTCCGCCTCACATCATACGTACTTTGTATTTTGCTTATATTCATAGCCATATTTCGTATTGCGTATCATCTTGGGCCAACACATATTTCACGCACATCGAACGTTTGCAGCGACTTCAGAATCAAGCAGTTAGATTAATGACTTTCAGCCCATTTTACTTCTCCTGCAGCTCGTTGTTTTCTCAGCTTAACATACTCCCATTGAGACAATTATTTTGTCATAGAATGTCCATTGTCGCCTTTAGACTCATCACGCATGACATTTTTATTGCATGCATTGATCATCGTCACTTAACTAATGGTAACATCACCAGGTTTTCTCAGTGCTATAATCTTCTTTTGCCGGCCGTAAGGACAAACTACGGCAAGTTCTCAACCTTATTTACTAGCATAGCCATTTGGAATTCATTGCCTTTCGAATTGAAATCATCGCATAACATCCATATTTTCACTTCGCGTAGTAAGAAATATTACGTTCAGGAATTAATCAACTCATCCGATTTGTGTAATTAACTGTTAATAGCTCTCCACAGTTCTGTGCTTTTTTAGTACTTCAATTTGCCATTGTATAATTGATAACACTGATAATGAAACGTGTTACATTTGTCACGTAGAGTTCATTAATATTGTTTTTTGTCTTAACTTGCTTTTGATTGTTTCCTTGTTATTTTTCAATAGTGAGTATTACCATTATGTTGTGTATTGATCGTGTTTTTATTGTTAATCAAGATTATTCATTATTACTCACAAGACCGTATACTATTGCTGTATTGTTTTGTAATTACCCCATCCATGTAGCCATAGGAGGTCCCCCTGTCAGTTTCTCTGAAACTTTGGGACCTCCTGCTGTAATAACGCTAACCATGTAACTCAACTGAACTATTTAATAAACTTGACTTGACTTGACTTGACTTGATTACTAATAATAACATTCATGACTTTTTTTACTTTCTTGTCTATTAGTTCTAGTTTTCGTTGCTGACAAGATAATCAAAACTGTGAAGTGGCACGGAGTAGGCTATTTCACCCCTTTTTAGTGACAAACAACAACCACTGATGCTAGAAAAACGGTGACGCTAATGCAAACGCCTCGCAGGACTTGACCATTAATTCAAACGTTGCTGCGAAGATGCGACGTCCCACGAGACGTCTCAGCTCAGGTCACGTGACAGCGAGCTGTTTCGACACAAGTACGCTCTGCCGCACAAAACGACCGAACAACGTCATGTTCAGCTCCCACGTGACCACGTTCTCGATGACGTCATGATGCCATATAATTTTCCGGGAAATACAATATCCAAAACTGGCTATAATGGTTCGCTGCGCAGTGCGCCGAGATACACGCATCAGCGGGACACCCATTGTCTTTCCTTGCCTGCAAAAAGAAAGCGTTTTAGGGCGTTAGTACACGCATGTGATGTTACACTCCCGAGACATCAGTTGTTAGCACGTGTGCGAAGGATCACGCAATTTTCCAAATAAAACTGCTTTAAATTCGCGTTCCGTTACTCTAATGTTGTCTCTCTTCCTTCCATCTCTTAGTTGCGCAACCGTGAGCATTTTTACGACAGATCAGCGGCTCTAACTTGAAACCTTAGACATAATTTAAAAAAAATGTTACAAGACTCTAGAGCTCCGCCAGTGGGAGCAAAACGCGATATCCCAATTTGGATCCACTTGCATCCCCTTCTAGATCGATAGCCTTACGTCGTCATTCCATCCTAGAATGCTTACTGCAAGAACAGTTCCGAAGTGGCCAGTACGTCATATTTCTTCCTTTTTGGAACACGCAAAGTTCCCACGACAGGTCCGTAGGAAACAGGTGCCCCTGCATACTTTGATAACGCCACTGCTAATAATAATGATTAATCACGCTCAGGTGCCTCGTAATAAAACGCCCTTTAAACCAAGCAATCGTTGCGCAATCCCCACATTGTGACGCCTGCTGTGATTCTACGCTTCTGTCGCGCGATGATACATGCGTTAACATGGCGTTGTTGTGCGATCTTTTGCCGACCTATAGTTTCAAGCACCGGCGTGAAACAGGGGTAGAACACGTGCTTTCCACGCAGAAGTCCCGGATTTAATTTTCCCACGACCCGAAGTATTATTTCGTTATTTATTTCGGTAATTTGCACATATCTCTCGCTCACGGACAACGCTGACTTCGCGCCTACAACAAACTACGCCGACGCCAGTTTCTGCGAAACGAGTCGAATGAATTAACCTCAATACTTGTTCTTCGATAAAGTTGACAAGGGAGCGAATTGGTTATTGCACAGTTAGCACACTTTTGAAGTGCGTTGTACAGTAGCGTACAGATGAGAAGGTGTCCTCAGTCTCCTTTGTCACGAAACAAGGATAAAAAAAGGAAGTGAAGTCAACCATTGGAGCGGTGAAAATGCGGAAAATTTCCAACGTTACCATCTTTTCTCCTCGACACCTCTGATTTTCTTTCCCAACCTTGCTACGTTTGGAAGAACTGTGTTCGAAATCAGAGACGGAACAAAGCACAAGACGGTGTCTCTGTGTTTTGTCTGTAATTTTTTTTTGTCTTGACATCAGGGAGAGAAGAAACGTGAAAGGAAAGTGTGAATTCACGAAATAAAAACAATGTAGACTCCTCGATAACACGGCGGAGCAGAACGAGTGGAGCGGAGGTTCACCTTGATTTACGGCTTTCAATTTCGACCCCGAAAACGAAGAAACAGATGGCTAAATGTGGGTATGAGAGAGAAAGAGGATAGTAGAGAGAGACGACTGGGTGTCTCCACTACCAGGTTGTAGTTTTATTTCTCTTGGCCTTGTTTCATAGCAAGAGAGGAAGAGAGGCTTGCCGAATTCACCCACTTTACATGTTCATGCTCCGTTTTTTTATGTTTTTGTAATAAATAAGCAAAAAAAAAACCGTATTTTACCCTTCGTCGCCGTTCCACACGCTGACCATTTTATCACTTCGTCATGCTGCCTTTTTGTTTTAGCACAATATTCACATGTGCTTTTTCGCTTGTCAAGTTCGTTTTATCTATCTATCTATCTATCTATCTATCTATCTATCTATCTATCTATCTATCTATCTATCTATCTATCTATCTATCTATCTATCTATCTATCTATCTATCTATCTATCTATCTATCTATCTATCTATCTATCTATCTATCTATCTATCTATCTATCTATCTATCTATCTATCTATCTATCTATCTATCTATCTATCTATCTATCTATCTATCTATCTATCTATCTATCTATCTATCTATCTATCTATCTATCTATCTATCTATCTATCTATCTATCTATCTATCTATCTATCTATCCCTTCACAGACGCCATTTTGCAAGAGTATCTAATTGCAAAACACCACGTGGAAAGTGCTTTATAATAATAATAATAATAATAATAATAATAATAATAATAATAATAATAATAATAATAATAATAATAATAATAATAATAAAGGGAGAAGCTCAAATATGTAATGTATCACAGAATCCGTCGCCGAAGCGCACCTCGCAATATAAATGCGCCTTTGCACTTGATAAGGATGGCAGATTTTGCCTTTGGCCGACACACAGCACCTAATTAGCACGCTTGCTACATTTATAACTCTACTCGTGCGTACCTCGGTGCCTTCAAAGCGTGTTCTTACACGAAAAAACATTAATTACGACAAACTCGTAGACATACGTGACTCTCGCCACAGTAACGATGAATCTCGAAAGCTGTCCCGCACTTTGCGATCGTCTCACACTTGTAGGCCCACGTTAGAATGCCCACATAAAGTGACGACCCACTAATGCAGGTTTAATAAGCGCGATGAACAAGTTTTTCAGGCGTGAGCCAGCCAGATTCGACAAACAACTATAACCGCGAAGTTGCGGAGCGGTGTGACGAATGCTCGAAAGGCAAGTTAGGTGACGTGCTCTTTTTCTCTCGAAGTCTCCGCTTTATGTTTGTTTGCCAACTGCTAATCTCTCCGTGACTCGAGTGGCATAAACTCTTCAATTTAACCATCCGCCGGAATCAGAAAACGCCTTCGCGTCATCATCCCCCGGGGGACGTGAAAAAAGGAGACGAGTTGGGTCTCCGTTCCACGCATTTCTTAAGCGACGTACGTCGGCGGGTTTGCAGAAATTTTACACCCCTCCCTCACTCTCCACCATTTTCCTTCTACAGCGTCGCCGGAGTCCCTTTTCCTTACAGCCGTTACGCACGGCCTCTTTCTCCGCTGGTGCTGGCAATCCGGCTCCACGCCAATTTGAATGCAGAACGCTCAAGCCAGGGCTCGCTGCCGGAACGATGGCCACGCACAGACGGCTATGGAGACTTTGGTCTTTCTCGGCGACTACGCTGGCTTGGCTTGGCTTATAAAAGCGTCCCGCGCAATGCACCCCGAGTGGCGCGCCACTAAGTGAACGAGGCGCAAATTAGTTCACCCTCTTCGAGTGGGACGCTCGTTCTCGCCGCGGGGTTGATTCGTTTATTTTCTTTCGGCGCGAATATTAAACGAGACGCCTGTTTCTCAAGGCATGCCGACGCTTTTGGGGAGGCGAAGACGGCGGTGCTAATATACATACCTCCGGGACTTAAGCTTACAAAGTGTTCGTGGCGCTGTATGCAGTGCTGTTTACTGCTGGAAAAGCAAGGCCTCGGGGTGGAGTCTTGCTCTGAACGCAGGTAAGTAGCTCTAGCCGCGGGCGAAGAGCGAGTGAAACAATTTTTTCAGAGACCGAAGAAAAGCGTCTCCGGCCGGAAGCGCGCATTTTTGGGACGTGGACGGCTTCGACTTTAATTGACTCGCAGCATAGTTCGAGGTGATGCTTCTTTTATTTACACTATGCATGACGGGCTCATTGCGATGTAGAAAAGAAGATACAGGTAACTCTTGTTACCTCGCGCATAACCAAAGTTCTATACCTTTCCGGTATAGATGTTATCTGGTGACGGTATCAATATACATGGGGAAAGGTCATACTAATTAAATTGGGACAGACATTTTCACACTACATAAACTACATAAAAGTTGTGCCTAATAAGCTTTACATTCCCATGTTATGGACATTGCTTCGAAACTGTACTCTACAAGTCCTAATGAATTAAACCAGTACGTTATATGTTGTCCCTTCACAGCCAAGAGAGGGCGCCGGTGCAGGCAAAACAAATTGATGAGTTACCTACGACACACGTTCGATGTTCTGTTATGCAGACTTAGCTGAAGATAGATTCAAGCAAACCACTTGCCTCGGCAGCAGCAAAGGCGGCTAACTCATACATGACTGTCCTACGGCCGTTTAGCGACTACCATCCTGGACTGCTGAACTTGAGAACGCGAATTTGATACCCGGTCATAGTGGCCGCATATCGACGGCAGGCAAATGGATATTGATAGTACCTGGGCCTTAACGTTCCAAACCCGCGAAATGATTATGAGGGACGCCGTAGAGGGGGGCTCCGGGGAATTTCGACCATCAGGCGTTCTTCAACGTGCAGTGACATCACATAGTGCGCGGACTTCACTTGGGCTACATCGAAGTCCTACCGCCGCAGCCGAAATCAAGCCCGCGACGGGTCGGCAGCTCAGCGCCGTAACCGCAACGCCACCGCGCGGACAAGTGCAAAATGCTAAAATGCGAAATTTTCAGCGGATCCCACTTTTGTGGGAATCGATTTGACGCGGAGCAGCCTGTGAGTGAGCAGCCTATAGATGCGGGACTTCTCGCTTTCAGCCGACCTTTGCAGGGAGGTGGGTTGTAAATCCAGTAGTTTTGCGGATATGCCGTGAGCTTTCCAGGTGCGCCGACTACAGTGGCATAAAAGGGTACCTCGTGCTTGGACATAGGTGCCACTCGCGTTACAGCCAAGACCTCATTTGGTCGCTTCACAAGAAAAGGTACGCTGCAGTGAGGTGACCTTCACATTATAGCAAGGAAGAAAAACGATAAAAAGAAAAGCAGGGATAAAATTGTATAATGGCTGTCTCGTACTCGTCTTCGCTAAGCCAGAGGAATACAGAAGCAAAGTTAGGATTTTTTTTTGTAGGGGGTTTCTATCTAGCTTTTTTTATGTTTCCTGGAGCGTTTTTATGTGCGGGTGCATATACACACTTGCAAAACTGAAAGATTTCCGGCCCTGATCTCTCTCTCCTGGCTATGTCAATGCAGGACTACATCGTCATGGTCATCATGTTGTTATGGAAGCGGAAAACTAACACTGTGACCCTAGTAAGAGTTGAGATGACATCTTTCTAGAAATTCTGTTTTTTAAAGCAGAGTGATCCCTGACTCCGTGGTAGAACACTTGCGGTGTCGAATGCCTAACTTTGGTTTCAGCTTGAACCCCCCCCCCCCCCCCCCCATTGTTTTTTTGCTTTCACGCTAATTTTTCACTCTCCGAGAACACTTGACACACAGGCTTTTCTGTGACATGGTTTCTTTGTAGCTGTCGAGTCCTCACGGTTTCAGAAGTAATTTCTCGCTGTCTCTGGCAGAGACCGCGGGTATAGACTTAAAAGCCCGCGAGGTGGCGACGAGACAACAGTTCGAAGTCCTCAAGTGAGAGGCTTAGGCCCAGCCACCTAAACTGCCAGCCAACTAAATGTTCCAGACTTAACTAGTGGAAAACGTTTCAAGAGTTAACCGGCAAGAAAATTCACGTTATTTGTGCCCTAGGCTGCGAATTGTATTCCTAAAATACACGTGTCCGGCTTTGCCAGTTTTGCTATACACCAACTTCGCGGTCCACTGCGGTGGTGTAGCGATTAAGGGAATCGGCGTTCGGCCCGAAGGTCGTAAGTTTGATCACCGGCCACAGCGGTCGCTTTCGATAGAGGCGCTTTTTTCCAGGCCCTTGTACTTTCGCGATGTCAGTGCACAATAAAGAACACCAAATAGTATAAATATCCGGAATTTTACAACACGACATCGCTCATAACCATATCGTTGTTTTCAGACATCCAGCCCAGTTTATATTATTCTGTTAAGAAGACTACCGTGAATACGCACAGACGTGTATAGATAGATAGATAGATAGATAGATAGATAGATAGATAGATAGATAGATAGATAGATAGATAGATAGATAGATAGACAGACAGACAGACAAACACACAGACGGACAGACAGACAGACAGACAGACAGACAGACAGACAGACAGACAGACAGACAGACAGATAGATAGATAGATAGATAGATAGATAGATAGATAGATAGATAGATAGATAGATAGATAGATATACAGACAGACAGACAGACAGACAGACAGACAGACAGACAGACAGACAGACAGACAGATAGATAGATAGATAGATAGATAGATAGATAGATAGATAGATAGATGTGTATTCATATGTAACTGCGCATTAAAGAATCCCTGATGGTCTAAATTACTCTTTCGTCCCAAATTAGACAATCGGGACCTGTATTATAGTTACATCGTGGTATATTATTGCTGTTGTTATAACTAATATTGTCACCAGCATCTCTTTTATGTTTTATATCATCTCGAGAAAGGTTACAATGAATGTTGGTCCCAATACCTCATGTCAAAACCTCACTGTACTCGCGTATCCGGAATTTCCCTGTGATGGAGACATAACACAACACGCGACCTTTCGGTATCGCCGATTCCCCTGCGAATTCCACTGTTAGGTAATCGCCCAGGGAAACAGCGACCTAATGACGAGCGCTGTCGAGCCGCCCCACACGTTCGCCGGTGCTCAGACAATCGGCATAGCCAATTCCGCGGCGTCTATACGGGGCGCGGTACCACACGTGCAGCCCAGGTATGGGCGGAAGCCGGAGACTGGTTCTACGTGTAAGGGTCACCAACCCGCGATCAGTCATTATGTGGCTGCACGTGCAATTTATTTTTTTTTCCTTGCCAAATTAAGCGCACGGCGCTGTGCGACGGCATTGCCTTCTAATGACACATAACTTGAATAAATTACCCTTTTTTCCCCTTTCTGACTATTTATATTATCGCTGTGCGTTCCCGCAGACACTCGCGTGCAGTGCCACGGCGCACAGGCTCACACACAAAAAAAAATGGCGGACTGGTCGGCCTCACCGCTCATATAACCGCGCTCTGTTCCGAAGGCTTCCCCTCGTCAGAAAGGTGTAGGTAGCGGGGCAAGTTGATGTTCGTACACGGTAGCAATAATACGAAAAGGTGAACTGGTTGGCTTGGCTGCATAACACGGAGATGGGTGTCTCGAGAATTTCGACGGCATCGAAACTGCCATGACTGGGATGAAACCCACGACTTTCGACAGCGCTTTATGAGCGTCCCTGTCATGTGGTCTCAACCGAGTGCTCGTACTTTCGAATCACTTTGAACGACGGCATGGGCCTTTCTGACGGGTTGCGCAAAGTGCCACAGCAAGTTACCCCGGGAGTCCGCTACGCAACTTACACGGCAAGATTTTTAACGGAGGTACGATTAAGTTGGAGTACACTATGAAAAGGTTATTGCATCTTTATTTGCGGGTTGATGTGAAGGTAGTTAAAGACGCACGTCCAAACCGTTATATTGGCGCCCACGTAGCAGATTTTTTTGTGCTTCCACTGGTCAGTTCATTAGCGCAGTGAAAACAAAGGTGATTTCCGCCGACTTCGAAGTAGATGGTGTCTCCGTATGCACATCTTCTGACACCTGATAGAAGGATACTAAGTGCATCAGCACTGGTCATAGCAGGTGGTTCATAAGAAAAAAGAAAAGGAAATCTATATGTGACATCGTGGCTCAAATGAAGTAAAACACTTCGTTAAAACTGGTCCAGTAGTTTTCTTTCACGTGGGGAGGGGAGACGACCGATTAACTCCCGTCCCGTCCCACTTTCTATAGATAATAATGGCGGTGCCTTGGGTGGCAGGTGGAAGTCCTCGAACTTGGGCGTGGCATCTTCGGCTTGCTGGATGGCCAAAAGCTGGTCGGCCAGCTCGTCGATTGTGAGTGCCATTTGTTTCCTCCACGAGCGCGATTCTTGTTTGGCGTTGTATTTCGAAGTTTGACCCATTCCTGGTCTATCACGCACTGATCAATAACGCTTGCAGAACCCTTACGGTTTTGATTCCCCGCGTGGGTTTTCGTCTAGTTACTTTTAATGACGATATGTAGTCTTTCTCGAGATACTTGTGCGTTAAGAAAAAGTTGTTAACGATTTAGAGTATGAGGTACTCTACTATGAGAGAACATATGGCCGCCCCGTGGGGTCAACCTTTGCAACACAAGAATTTTGCCCTGTCTGTTATTCTGTTCAACGATTCAGTCCCGCGGTGAAAGTTTAACCCAACGCTCAAAGCCCACCAATCTTGATCTGGTGGCTGCGTTCAGACTTGTTAACACTGCCAATAAAAAAAAGCTAATATTACGCATACTTGAGGCGCAACATCAATATGTAGGTGGTATGCAGTGTGTCTTTTTATTTCCTTTGCATTACGATTACCATGTGGCAGTAGTACCTTGTTTTCGCGACCAGCTGACGTCATCCGCCCGTAGCTGCCTTCGAGTGGAAGCCGAGAACATCTGCTACCGGGCGGTGGTCCCGAAAGGCGCTCGACCTTCGGAAAGACCTCCCGCATATGAGAGCGCGGGTCGCATATAAGATCCTGTGTATCGAACAGCAGCAGCCGTTGTCCGAGTGGCACGTCTGGTCAAAGCATCTGCTCCTGCTTTTCGCTTTGCGCATATGTGTGTAAGAGCGTGTCTTTTTTTTTTTATCGCTGCTAAGGCTTCGTCCGTCGCTTTGAACGGACAGTGTGTACACAACACTCGAGCACGGCTGCGGGCACCGCCACGACGCGATAAGCGGATAAATTGAGCGCCTCGTGGGATGATGACGTGGGCGTGCATGCTGGGAACAATCGAGAGGCGCCACGTAAAAATTCACTATCATTAGGCGATGATGAATATGGTGGCGGTGATGATTATAATATGGCGCTAATGGGAGATAAGAGAAAGTGTGGATCAGGGGGTGGGGGATGAGGGTATAGCTGAAATCAAAAAGAAATGGACATGGGCCGGGCACGTAGCACGTAGGCAGGATAACCACTGGTTATTACGGGGACCGACTGCATTCCATGAGAAGGCAAATGCGCGAGAGGGAAACAGAAAATTAAGTGGACAGAAGAGATTACGAAGTTTCCGGGTAACGTGGCACAGGACCAGGTTGATTGGCGGAACATTGGACTTTTGCCCTGCCGTGGGCGTTGTTGGGCTTTGGATGACGAATGAGATTATTTTTACTGGCATTTTATTTTTGACACACAGCGGGGATGGAGAGGGACTAAACTCGAATTTGCCATGACTTCGTTATCTGAAAGACTGACTTTTCCATGCATACCGGCCGTTTCTGAGCGAAATTTGATTGAGGATTCAAAAAACATATAGATACCAATCTCCATAATAAAATGCAAGGACTAAAATCCTAATGCCGGTTTTGCGATATCATGCTTTTAGGGGCGAAGCTTCTCTTAGCCTAACCTTGTCCTATATATGTCCTATATATTATAGATGGCGTTGTACTGCTACTCCCGATTGGCTGCTGTACGGGCTGTGCCTGGGTGCGCGAGGAAGGAGTATCTCTCTCTCAGTCTCCTGTATCGCAGAACAATGGGCGCGGAGCGCTGTGATGAAATGAACGAAGTGCAGTGGAGGGCTTCGGCGGCTCGTGCTCATCGCCGGACAGACAGACAGACAGACAGACAGACAGACAGACAGACAGACAGACAGACAGACAGACAGACAGACAGACAGACAGAAAGGCAGACGGACAGACAGACAGACAGACAGACAGGCAGACGGACGGACGGACGGACGGACGGACGGATAGACAGACAGACAGACAGACAGACAGACAGACAGACAGACAGACAGACGGACGGACGGACGGACGGACAGACGGACGGACAGACAGACGGACAGACAGACAGACAGACGGACGGACAGACTCACAGACGGACGGACAGACTCACAGATGAACGGACGGACGGACAGACTCACAGACAGACAGACGCACGGACGGATAGAAGCACGCACATTAGGACGGACGCACGGCAGCAGGAGCAAACGGGCGGACGAAACCACGGACGGACTGATGGACGCTTCGCCCCACTCATAATCATTCACTCCGTGGATATGCTGTGATTTTTATTTATTTTTACGCGTGTAGGAATTTCGCCTTGATAAGTAAAAAAAAAAAAAAAACTTGGCTGCCTATCTCCATGCTTTGCTTAAAAGGACGTCAAAAGGCGATAGCCTTCTGTCCGGAAGCGCTGCGTGAGGTACAGACGCCATCTGGCAGTAATGTGCAGAAACGAAAGTTTGTTAGAACGCAGAGCCACTGGTAGCGGACAATCGAGTTATTTAGGGGCGAAGCTTCTTATAGCGGCACCCGTTCGTCCCTCGTAGCCGTTGTGGTAGTGTGTAACAGGTATAACATTTTGACCTCCAAGGTGGTGCCGGTGAGAAATTTGTTCTGTGCGTTGTTGAACAATAAAAGATAGTGCTCAATGTACATGCCAATGGCTGCTAAGGGGAAATGAGAGACAGGAGAATTTGGTTTTTAGTTAACGCGCACGCTGCGAATTTTTTATTGTTCAACAACGCACCGAAGACAAGAAAGGGTTGCGTCGTTATACTCGCTGGGCGTAACCTCCTTGCTTTTAGAAAAGTTTAGCAAGCGTTGGGCCGCAGTGCCATGAATACCGTGAACTAGTATATACCATGAACTCGAGGTGGTTAAAGGTGGGAAGTAGACACGAAGCGCAAGCCGTAGGAAAGTGTGCGTGTGCCTCCTCTCATTCAGTCCTTGGAATGTCCGCTGTATGGCGGTGCTTATATATGAGGAATATATGATGAAAAGATGGGAGATGGTGGTACTTGGAGTGTTGAATAGGTGGACGAACAGACAAACAGACAGACGCATGGGTGGACGCACGGATGGCTGCACGGGCGAATGGGCGCATGGACGGACGCAGGAGCGGTTGCATGGACGAAAGCAGGGACGGACGCACAGATGAACGTGCGGACGCACAAACAGACGCACGCATGGACGGGCGGATGGACGCACGGGCGGCCACACAGATGCACGCATGGATGGACGGAAGCAAGAACGAATGGACGGATGGATGCTTCGGCCCACTTTCCATCATTCACTGCGTGGATATGCTGCCATTTTTTTTTAAACCACCTTGGCGACAACACCGGGTTGTTTTAGGCTTTACTTCTAATTAAAGCCACCGTTTCTTCATCAAAGCGTAGGAAACAACCGGTATTTTGTTCAACGTGTCGCATTGTCAGCGCAGCGAAATAAACACTTCTGTCTTTACAATTACGTATATATGCAATTTTAAATAAAAAGACACAGTGTCAAACACTTATGTACCAATGTTGTGCCTCAAATGTAAGTAATATTTGCGTTTAGATTGGCAATGTCAGCTTGTATAAACGAAGAAACCAGCTCAAGATGGCTGGCCGTGCAGGAACGGTTTGAACTTTCAACATTGTACTGGTGAAGAACGTACAGCGCGAACACAAGACGGGAATACTAAAGAAGGGACACAGACAAGCGCTGACTAGCAACTGAATTTTTATTAACACAGAAGCGGAAAATATATACGGAAAAAACAACAGAAACAAGAAAACTGAAAGAATTTACAGCATGACAAAGATTCTTCCATGTTATTGTTACATGCGCTCTTCTAGAAAAGATAATTCTTTGGCCGATAACCCGATGGAAGCCATGCTGATGCATCTCGAGCCTTCTTTTGCGATATGAGCGGCTTCAATGATTTCACGAGTACGCATGTCCTGATGTCTGCCGATGATTGTTGTTTCTTCAAACAGGGGTGTGCAACCACAGGAACTGCAATGAATGGCCAAAAAACCTTCTTTGGCGTTGCGCACATTATTTTTGTGCTCTCGGAGGCGGTCATTTAGACACCTTCCAGTTTGGCCTATATAGCAACACCCGCATGAAAGTGGAATGCGATAAATGACATTATGTGAACAATCTAGAAATTTCTTACGATGCTTGGTAGTGCACTGGCGTTTCCTTTTTTTGACAGGACAGGTGACACGTGAGAGATATGACAATTTGTGAGGTGCTGAAAAAACCACTCGAACGCCGCACTGTTGCCCTATTTTCCTGAGACGATGTGAAATATTATGCATGTATGGTATGACCGAAATCTTCTTGCCTCGACCGGTTTCCACGCTTGCCTGCTGAACATTTTCCTGGCAGCTTTTCTTCTTTTTTCTGTAAATTACTTCCGCTACCGATGTGAGCAGCTTATGTGGATAACCTGCTGCTTCGAGCCGACGAATCTGCGCCAAGAAACTTCTAGTGACAACGTGGTGACATGATTTATCTAATGCGTTGGAAAGACATGTTTGAACAATGCTTCGCTTGACTAACTTAGTGTGTGACGATGTGTACGGCAACAACGGTTTTTGTGCTCGTGGTTCGTACATCCAACATGAATGTTGATTGGCAAATGTTAGTCTGAGATCTAAAAAACGAATGCTGTTGTCTTCTGGCATTTCATGTGTGATACACAGAGGCGACAGGCACTCTTTAAATAATGATATGAGGTGACTTGTTGCAACTTGAAAGTTATCTGCATTGCGCTTGAGAATCACAAGATAATCATCTACAAAACGGAAGGTAGCGGAAGTAATTTACAGAAAAAAGAAGAAAAGCTGCCAGGAAAATGTTCAGCAGGCAAGCGTGGAAACCGGTCGAGGCAAGAAGATTTCGGTCATACCATACATGCATAATATTTCACATCGTCTCAGGAAAATAGGGCAACAGTGCGGCGTTCGAGTGGTTTTTTCAGCACCTCACAAATTGTCATATCTCTCACGTGTCACCTGTCCTGTCAAAAAAAGGAAACGCCAGTGCACTACCAAGCATCGTAAGAAATTTCTAGATTGTTCACATAATGTCATTTATCGCATTCCACTTTCATGCGGGTGTTGCTATATAGGCCAAACTGGAAGGTGTCTAAATGACCGCCTCCGAGAGCACAAAAATAATGTGCGCAACGCCAAAGAAGGTTTTTTGGCCATTCATTGCAGTTCCTGTGGTTGCACACCCCTGTTTGAAGAAACAACAATCATCGGCAGACATCAGGACATGCGTACTCGTGAAATCATTGAAGCCGCTCATATCGCAAAAGAAGGCTCGAGATGCATCAGCATGGCTTCCATCGGGTTATCGGCCAAAGAATTATCTTTTCTAGAAGAGCGCATGTAACAATAACATGGAAGAATCTTTGTCATGCTGTAAATTCTTTCAGTTTTCTTGTTTCTGTTGTTTTTTCCGTATATATTTTCCGCTTCTGTGTTAATAAAAATTCAGTTGCTAGTCAGCGCTTGTCTGTGTCCCTTCTTTAGTATTCCCGTCTTGTGTTCGCGCTGTACGTTCTTCATCATGCAATACCAACTAGCCCAAAGTTTCACTCTTCTAAATTGTACTGGTGTTTCGTGCTACTCTGAACAATTCTAATTCACCCAAAGCAACGCGGTACGGCTCAGTGCTCTCCCATAGTTGAGTACCAAGTACTCAAAATCGTTAACCAATTTTTCTAGCCCGCCCCCCCCCCCCCCCCCCTAAACAAGCGGCAGTCGGGAACTGTCGAAGGACGGCTTTATGCTCTCCCATAGTACAGCACCCAGTACTCTAATTCGTTAAACACTTTTTTCTAAACACAAAGGCTGTCCCCTCTGCGAAATTCTCTTTGTATTATGCATAGATCCATTATTGAAACAAATCCAGAAATGCACTTCGATACGCGGTTTTCCTCTCCCAGGCTTGGGCTAAGTGAAAGTAGTGGCAAACGCTGACGACATCTCGTCGGTTGTCCGGAACATGGATAGCTACAGAGCCTGTTTGTGAATATTTCACACGTATAGTTTGCTGTCGGGAGCACGTCTTAATCTCGGAAAAAGCAAGGCATTGTGCTTTGGAATGCACATTGAACAGTTCCCTGATGGCGTCCAAATCGTCCAAGGAGTTAAAGTATTAGGTGTAACTTTCCTTTCGACTGGTGATGTAGCCCGCACCACATGGAAAGAGATCCAACGCAAAGTGGACAGACGCATTGAGGTCGCCAGAACTTTTCAACTACCTTTCACTGAAAGAGCTCATATAGTTAAATCCAGCATAACAGCGCCACTGCGTTATGTAGCCAGAATCGCTCAACCACCTCGTCGGGTTTTGCTGAGAGTGGCTACTGCGTGCGGCCCCCTTTTGTTTGGGAAGGACACGCTGAAGCTGTTGCTAGAGCCTTGGTCCACCTACCAGTAAAATGGAAAGGGCTCAGTATACCCAGCCTTGATGTATTGTGCCGAATGTTGGCTCTCAAAAACACCTAGAACTCTTAGAAAACTCATCGCATCGAGACAGGCAACTTGTGATGTATCTGCTAGGTACCTCTAGAAGATTTTGTGGTTTAGCAAACGACACGGGACAAGCGGCTGAACAGCCACCGGCGTATTACACACATGTTATAAAATCTTTGCAACAATGGCGAAACGATTTTCCAGTTCAAGAACTTATGGAAATGTCCCCCACCGACATGAGCGAACTAATAGCATTTAAAAGCCTATCTGAGGAACAACGCCGGAAATGCCAGTCGAAAAGACGTTGCACTCTTATACCCCTGTCACACGGGCACACGTGAAGACCGTTTAGCTCCCTCGTCCTTACGACAACGAAGATGCCGTCCGTGTCACACGGCCACCCTTACGCAAACAAAGGTAAACGGAGCATTTCGCAAAGGACGTTCAACGATCTCCCTTCGCAGCGAAACGAGGCACTCTCGTCCCGAGCAGTCTATAAGTCAGAGAAAAATTTCGAGTACTAAGTGGCCACAGTGAAAAAATGATACATTTTGGAAATGTTAAACGTTCTTTCGTTGTAGTACTAATTTACAACGCGTGTTTGTTTACATATATTTACGCGCGCCAGAGTTCACTTACTCTCCACACCGATGCCCTACACACCGTGCCTCGCGAGTCGGGCTGGCCGGCGCCAGCCGATCAACGTCATTAGCAGCGCAATATCGTACCACTTCCTCACGTCGTCCACTGTGTCACTCATGGCTGAAGAACACAAAATGTGCCTCACGAGGCAAGAAAGCATAAGAATTTTCGTACCGGGCATGTACACGGGCAACAAAACAACTAAAAGCACAATGAGGCCAGCGTCACTAGCAGCATCGCTACGTTTAGAAAATGCGTTTTCATTTGAAATTGTTTTTAATGGTTTGTTAGTCGCATACCTACCTAATAGTGCTTTTTTTGTAAAAACCACATAACGAGGATTCAACAAAATTAATAGAGATGAAATTAGAATACTTTTTCAAAAATCAAACAGCGCCAGCTGAGCCCTCTTGCGGCAACTGTTACAAACTTGTCATTGCCGTGTGACACTGCCACAACTCCTTCTCCGTCGAATCCCCTAGGGGAGATTTACGTTGACGGTGTTCAACGGAGTTTGGTGGTTGCCGTGTGGCAGGGGTATTAGAAACACGTCTCTCCCCTCCGAAGTCCGTGACCTAAACTGGTTTAGGGAATGGGAGGCTTTACCGACCGCCTTGCGACGAGGGGCGTGGCGCCCTCCGCCACATGTCCGCAATGAGGCCGCGTCGAAACGCTGAACCATGTCTTCCACGAATGTATAGTGGCGCGCACCTTTTGGCGCATGGTTACCAGGATGTTCCAAATAAGTATGCAATGGAAGTCTAGCCACAGGGATAACTTCGTCGAACTATTAATGGCTATCGGAGCCTTCGTCTTATGGAAGTGTAGGGGACTGGCCCACCTGAGGGGACGCCCTCAGTGAGCCATGTTTCCTCTGCTACATTGGCTAAGAAACGTAATGCTTATGCATCTCAACGCAGAACTAGTCATGCTGGGAGAGGAGGCTTTCCTCCGACGCTTGTCTACGCGATTCATTATTGTAAAAAAACAACAGTGTCCATGCCTTTCCTCCCCTATTGAGGAGGTGGGCTAGAGCTTGTACCACTGTGACATTACAGTGTGTATTTTCCTTTTTTTCTATAGAAACATGTCATTTTTGTGCAATATTGTTCTTGAGCGCGAGAGCAAAATGTCTTCACAGGTGAATGCAAAACATCACCCCACACTGTGAATGACCCCCCCCCCCCCCCCTTGTTTGTTCATATAGCCTTACTGTTTATTTAAGTTCAATCGCCTCGATGTCATGAATGTCCTGTCTTTGTTGTACAATTTTTGCATTGTACGTCACTGTATACACTTTAAGTTCTTTCCGCTGTATATAACAGCTTGCATTGTACATACGCATTGATCACCATTGTCCATTTTTCTGTGTGCACATAAGCTGTGTAAGATATATCCGTAAATAAAGTTCTCTTAAACCAGGGATGTATTTAGCCGCTTGCATTCGACGGCGTCACGGGACGGCTTTAAGCTCTTCCATAGTAGAGTACTTAGTACTCTAAATCGTTACCCACTTATTCTAAACACACAGGGACCACCTTTAATAAACACATGAGACAAAGGTGGGTTGTCGGGACGGCATTATGCTCTCCCATAGTATAGTACTATGTACTCTAAATCGTTAAGTTTTAATCAATGCCAGTACTGTGCCACCAGAGCCACTCTTGACCATATCCTATGGGAATGTCCAGCAGTAGTCAGACATTTTGGGGTGGCGGCCTCCAATGAAGACCTTCGAGCGCGTTGGCGGACTGCGCTGCTCAGTTCGGGCCTGGACAAACAACTTTGGGCGATCCTGCAGGCCAAGGAAGCTGCCGGGAGACACGGTTTCTCCGTTGGCCCCTAGGTGGGAGCCCATCCCAGCAATCTGCCGGAAATTCATAAAGTCTCTCTCTCTCTCTATTTCTAAACACCCAGGAAGACAATGACAAAGTCATCCGGCTAACGTCCGCCCTCCTCATCTAGCCACACCACCTTCAATGTCGTGGACGCCTTCGAAGGCGCAGGCCTTCGACGTTGTTGTCCTGGCAGGGACTAGTCCGGAGACCATCATCGACGCGACGGCCTCAATAGTTGGCCTCTCAGAGGTACACTGCGTTAAGCACATGGGAGGCATGAACTCTCAAGTAATTGTCAAGATCATGGCTTCCATGACTCTCATCGTCGACGCTGGCTGCCTGACCATCGGTGGCGAGCGTATTCCTGTCGTTCCCGTCTGCCCACAGGTAACTACCGTCGATTGCCTGTTCTCACCAGCCTTCGTCTCCAACGAGATACTCGTCCAGGCTTTGTCCCAATACGGCAAGGCATTGACTGTGACCGCTGGCTTCATGAGCGCAAGACGCGGAGTTCTCACATGCACATGCTTTGTCCAAATAGAAATGAGTCCCACAAGTCCCGTACCCAACTATCTTCGCGTTTCTGATCGTGGAGTCACCTTCGACTACAGCAGTCCGCAACGTGTTTGTCGTCGGGGTGGTTCTAGAGGTTATTATCGAGCACAGTGCACAGCACCATTCTGTGGTCGCTGTGGTGTGCACGGACACGAAAGCGAAGGTTGCGACCATCCCTGCCGACGTTGGTAAGATTGTCACGCTACCACCGTCTGCCCTGTGCGTCGGTCATATTCCGATGCTGCTGCGGGGACCATTGCTGCCCTACCGTCTGTGTTACCAACGGCAACAAATGAACGAGATCCCGGAGCTGTTCTAGAAGAACGCCAGATTTCGATTATGAGAGTTACAATTAACGACAAATAAGAGGTGTTCAGCTCGGCCAACCCGAGCGCGCTATGTTGGCCAATCTTATCAATAAAAAGAGCCACAGCGGTTGACCTCGTGTCTGTCTCAGTCAAACATGCCGTGCCATGTTCGACGTCGGCCCAAGCCGAGAAAGAAACGCATGAAGGTACCGACATATCGGACTCATCGCTAAATCTAGCAACTGAGTGCTCAGTAGACGCTGACACTGCGAGGTCTACGGGTGCTGGTCTTTCGCCAGGAACAGAATCGAAACCGAATGAGCAAAGTGCATTGGCTCAGTAAAAAAGCCAGGCTGGCGACTTCCTTGAACAAGTAGCAAGACGCCATGGGAGCTCTTTACTGACGCGTATCAACAAGCAATCCATGATCAAGGTCGGTGGAGGCGGCGACAACGTTGACGCTGCAGCCCTACCACTATCTGATTCGTCAGAAAGCAGCTTCTGCTTCGGAGTCGACAGTAGCATCGGGCTCTCTTCTAGCCTAGACTATTGTGACGTGGAAATGCAAGCCCCGCGAGATGTCAAGTGTGCTGACAAGTCTGGCCACAGCTCTGACAGCATAGCCGCTCCGAGTCCCAGCAACCGGACAAACCTCGACCCTCTTCTAGTGGGTCGAAATGTGCTGTGTCATGTGTGCACTCTAGTGCCCCCGGACAGACCCCCGGGGTACCGAATCGAAAAACACGACCAGGTGAGTCACTCACAATCATTTCAATATGGCTGAAACCCTGAAAATCGTTTTAATAAATGTTCAAGGGTTCCGTAACCCAGTAAAGCAAGCCGAAGTTATAAGTATAACCCGCGCAGAACATTGTGATGTTCTGTGTTTACAAGAAACAATTTTTTTTACCATTGGCCACGTTCGTGCATTCAAAAGCGCATTTAATTTAGACTGTTATTTTTCTTTCGCGACATGTCGCTTCAGCGGAGTTGGAATTATTATTTTTAACCGCCCTCTCCTACGCAATCATCATGTTTTTTATGACGGGATTGGACAAATATTGGCTTTTGACTGCGTCCTATCATCCTTCAAGCTGCGCGTTTTCTGTACTTATGGGCCAGCTCAAGCAGCGATGTCTAACCATTTTTTTCCGTGACCTGGACATGTATTTTCTAGATGGTCGTCTTGTCAAAATCACTAAAGATTTTGATATTAGACACGCGAGCGGACGTGCAACGTCCAGGATGGGGTCACTCTGATTGGAACGCGTGGGAGCTGCGTCGCCTGGTCCAACATTTCTTTTTGATAGATGCGTACAGACTAGTGCATGGACCACAGTACGTCTGGACTTGGCGGCGTAGCACGTCGTCTAGTCGGTTGGATCGTTTCGATGTGCCAAGTGGGCTAGCTTCTTACGTATCGCACTCCGATGTAGTAACATTACCATCATCCCCTGTTTATATATCAGACTACCAACCAGTGACGCTCGAGGCTTACTTTCCCTTTTCATCATCAGTGAGACCTTGGCGTATTGACATCCGCATTCTGCACGACGCGCGTTCACGTTCCAGTTTATCTAGAATCTTGTGCGCCTCTCTTTTGGGATCCGGTCCGGATGTGTGGGACGCACTCGAGAGACAGTGGCGTTTACCCTGCTCAGTGGAAGGGCGTGCCCTTAGACGCCGTACGTCCAAATAACTAGCGGGCACTGCCACAAAGCTGCGTATTGCTCTTCAGGTTGATCGGCTAACTCCCTTGATGCGCGCATGGCAGCGAGAGTTACGGGGTCGTTTTCAACGCCTTATTGCAGCGTCGTCGTTGATGGCGGCTGCTTGGCGTTGCAGACGTAATCCATGTGCTCACCCTGAAGTTCTGCGCTTTGCAAAAAGCTCGCTTCTCAACCAGTCGAGCCAACTAGGAACTGAGGCTACCATATCGTTACCAACTGCGTTGCCACCAGCAGGTGATCAATCAGTTTTCTTAGCTCACTTTGACAACATGGCTCGTACGACAATGTCATCACATCGCGGTACCACCGAGACAGCCACAATGTTAAGTAGGCTCCCTCAAATTTCATCAGAACTAGCCGGACAACTTTGCCAAGCCTGTCAGCTGACGAAGTGAAAGAGGCACTGTCTTTCATGAAGCGTGACTTGGCCCCCGGGCCAGACAGGTTGGCTGTTGAGTTTTATTAAACGTTTTGGGATGACATTGGTGCTCTTTTCACCCCTGTTATTTATTTGCCCCTGTTTTGAGAACTTTGATTTCCCTGATAGCTTTCGCAATGGTCGAATTGTTTTAATACCTAAACATGACCCATCGTCGGTTCGCTCAGAGGAGTGGAGACCAATAACGCTCCTCAACGTTGATTATAAAACTTTCGCAGCAGTTATCACTCTGCGTTTGAGAAGCCTGATGCCTTTCTCAATAGGCGTTCTCATCAGACGTTCTCTATTCCTGGAAGAGAAATCCAGTCTCTCCTTTGTTACGCGTGATGTAATTGTGTACACGTTAGCAAGATCAGCTCGGGGACTCTTTGGTTCACTTGACACAGAAAAGGCATTTGATCACGTCAAATATAGTTTTATATTTAGCGCAATGGTAGCATTTGGCGTCTCCCAAAACTTCATTGAGCTTCTCAGAAACGCATACCGAAATATACGCAGCATGTTGTTTCTTGATGGTTTAGAGAGTGCGCCATTTCCTGTAACCCGTGGTGTTCACCAGGGTTGTCCTTTATCCCCTGCACTTTTTGTACTCAGCCTCAAACCATTCCTTCGCTCACTAATCGCTGATCCATACATTTTAGGCTTTCCTTTTCAAGGTAGATGGTGACAGTATTTGCTTATGACATCACGTTGTAGTTGAAGAATCAGGACAGTTTATCCTGTAGCTTACGACTTTTTGCTGCGTCTGGCACGATTTAAATGCTGCGTTAAAATTTTTCAATATGTCGACATTTATTCATTGGTTCCCCAGATGCCTGCTTAAGTCCCTTTTTCGGTCTTCAAAAAAAGCGACTCCATTCGCGTTCTGGGGCTTGATTATACTTGTTACGGCATATCAGCCTCCTTTTGGGTTTCAGTAGTCGAAGATGTAAAACGACACGTCCAGGAAGCACAAGAGTATGATTTACCGATGCTCGAAAAAAGGCTTTTTAGCACAGACTGTGTTTTGCGGCCGTGCATGGTACATATCTCATGTCGTACAGCCCACATTACGAATCACTAGGTCGTTGCAATCCCTCATTGGCTCATTTTTTGGTCAGGCGGAACAGAGCTGGTTTGCCGAGCAGCATTAGGGCAACCAAAAAACTGCGGTGGATTCGCATTCCCATCCGTCTCTGTTCGCTGCCGGCTGCTTGCCCTACGATTCTCACTTCAGTTGTTGCATGGTGATCAGTGCCCCAGGCGTGATCTTGCCTGCTATTACTAAGGCACCAATATACGCTATTTACTACCAGGTGCACGGCTTAATTCTGCACCGCAAACACTTAAAGTGCCTGCATTTTACTCAATGGCAGTAGGATTTTATCGACACGCGCAGCAGGTTTGTCCCGATGTGGACATTCTAGAAAGCCGCATTGTAGATACAACGGCGGCTATTCTGCTTCCTCTGGATTCTCCAGCCCGTATAGCACGATCGAGACATGTCTCGTGGAGCGCGATAACGACATCGTGTTTGCCTGGTCACCTCCGCGACTTCATGTGGCGCCTTGGATGGAGAGTATTCCTAACACGGGACAGACTGGAGAAGTGGGGCATGGTCCCATCTTCCACTTGTCCTAACTGCCCGTTACGGGAGTTAACCAGCATATGCTGCAGCAATGTGTCATTGCAAAGGTGTTTTCGAAGGCTGTTAACAATGTTTGTCATGGCCTAGGTGTTAATCGCTTTGTCGCACCTGGTCACTGTTCACGTTGTCGCTTTGTACGCCTTCTGATAGCTGTGGGAGCTTTATGTTAGTAGCGTAATAGATGCGAGGCTGTTGTGGCAGGTCATCGTCGTCATGCTGTTTTTCCAATTCTGGAACGCTTATACTCTGAACTTCTATTGTTTCTGTCGGAGGACTTGTTCTTCCTTGGGGAGGAAAAATTTCTACGACAATGGTCGTGCCGCTTTCTGTCCGTAGTTGACAGACGTGTTCGATTAGTCGTCCACCCGGCCTGGTTCCTATATCCAGGTCACCGGTCAGTGTCTGATTAGTGCATGTAATCTGTATGTGTTTACTATTTCTATGTGTTTTTGTGTGTCCCGTATGGAAGTGAGTTCTTGTACATATGCACTTCATTCTAGCGCTGTAAATTATGTAAATTTCACGAATCTTGATACCTGTTGTCTATACTTGCTAAGATCTTCACCAAGTCTCGTAAATTTTGTACATATAATATCATGTATATTGTCCATATTGTGATTAGTGTACATATGTAGTGCATTTAGCCATTAACAACACGGGTCAGGGACACCCTACGAGCTTGGACTCTTTTGTTTAAATGTGTCATGTATATTGTGCTTTGCCATTTGTTTGTTATTGTGCTTGTTGTATAGACGCTCGTTCCATAGGTTTGTTGCGTCCCACGATAGAATGAACTTTTTCTAAACACATGAAAATTCCCCGCTTCGGGGATGGCTCCCTAGAAACGTGGACTAATTTTCCAGCATATTGCCTTGCCCTACAGAACTAATTTACGCGCCTATCCACGCACACACATACTGTAATTACACATGTCTGACGTACTGGCAATCTTAGCCATCATGACTAGTCCTTACACTGCCGCACAACAAACGTATGACTTTATTTATTCATATATACTATTATTACACTGCACATTGTGGGATTCAAGTCTAACACCAATAGTGAACTAAAGCTCACTCCGAGTAAATATCAGAAACAAATATCAAGGGGTATGCTTGCGTGGTGCATGCGCCAGAACTGATTACAGCAGGGGAAGGCACACTGTGACCGCTAATTATCGGTTGCCATTGGAGAATTTAACCAATCCTGAAATTTCCTGCAATATCACGAACATTTCATTTATCCCTTTGCCTCAAAATGACAGGCGAAAATTCCCCGAAAAAATCACAGCATATCTATGGAGTGAATGATGATTGGTGGGGCGAAGCGTTCATGAGTCCGTCCGTGCTTTTGTCCACCCATTCGTTCTTGGTTCTGTCCGTCCATGCATCGGTCCACGTGTCCGTCCATCTGTGTGACCGTCGGTGCAACCGTACGTCCGTGCGTCCCTCCATGCGCCCATCCGTGCGTCCGTTCTTCTGTCTGTCCATCCATTCGTCCGTGCGTCTGTTCATGCGACCGTCCTTGTGCCTGTCTGTCCGTCCGTCCGTGCATCCGCCCCACTCTGTCTGTGCGTCAATCAGTCCGTCTGTCTATCTGTATGTCCATCCGTACGTCCGTCTATCTAGTGAACACTCCCAGTACAGCTATCTCGCATCTTTTCATCATGTATGCATCATATACAAGTGTCGGCATCCAGCGGACATTCCAAGGACAGCTATTTCGGGTATGTGCCACTGGTGGCTACATACACCCTCGGAGGATGTACAAACCCACAACCAAAGGAGCTTCACCCAAGGAGGTTTCAAATTTTTTTAAACCTCCTTGGCTTCGCCCTTAAAAGGAAATTTCCCTTCACGGAACATCACTGAATTCTACTGAGTGGGGTGCAGTGAGGTCTACCCTAGGGATAGAAATTTTTCACCCTCTAATGAATTGGCGTCTTTTGGTTGTATGTAGGAATCTTTGAAAGGTCTGGTAATGTGACTTTACGTGGCCTGATGAAAGCCAGTGATCGCGTTCTCACAACTAGAATGGCTGTAAAAAATTATTAGGCTATTTCTTCTGTTATCTATCTTTGAAAGAAAGAAAAAAGATTGGGGACCCTTAAGCTTCGCCTTTAAGAGTTGAACGCGATATCGAAATCCGGCCCCTAGTGCGCCCTTCAACCGCTGAGTGAACACACACACACACACACGTACGTTCACACGCACACATACACACACGCACACACACGCACACACACACACACACACACAAACGCGCGCGTGCGAGAATGCGACATATCTATAGTAATGCAGTGACTCTGCAGTGTGGCCACTTTCCTCTGCTAGAATGGCGCTCTGCTGTAGTCAAGGCACGTTTTTCGCAATGTCTCACTGATGGCGCACAGACACACACACATGCGCGCGCGCAAATGGTACATACAGGTTTTTGATCTAAAGTAACAGTCGCATGGCCTCCCAGATACACGCCGAACGCTTACAGTCTCAGAGGCCATACAAAGTCTCGCAATGCCTCGCAGATGGCAGCACATTTTCTAGCGTTTGCTGTTTGTTTGATCAACGCCCATGGAAAAGCATGATATGTTTTTCGCTAGCTGGAAATAGTCGTCCATTTTTAGAGCTGTTCGAAAGTTCCTGTGTGTTTTAGCGGTGATGGCTGTACTATCCATCCTTTTGTGACGTAGCCATGGCCTCCAAAATGTGCCTACAAGTCACTAAATGGGCTTGTTTTCATCGTGACGCCTGTCGAACAAAATGCGTTAAGGAGAGTCTTTCCACTACAAGGCATTTATGTAGTGCTTGTTCTTGTTTTTTTGCCCTGCCGCGGTGGTCTAGTGGCTAAGGTACTCGGCTGCTGACCCGCAGGTCGCGGGTTCGGATCCCGGCTGTGGCGGCTGCATTTCCGATGGAGGCGGAAATGTTGTAGGCCCGTGTGCTCAGATTTGGGTGCACGTCAAAGAGCCCTAGGTGGTCGAAATTTCCGGAGCCCTCCACTTCGGCGTCTCTCATAATCATATAGTGGTTTTGGGACGCTAAACCACACATATGTGTGTTGAAAAGGTTGTTAATGATTTAGAGTACGATGTACTCTACTATGGAAGAGCAGAATGCCGTCCCGTTTAGTAATGACCGCGAACAAGGATTTCTGAAATAGTCACACATATTATCAGTGCTTGTTTTTTTCCCGAAGCAGCTGCAAGTAACGGTGTGGCCCTGTGGTAGGACACCTGCTTGCCACGCGGACGGCCTGGGTTCGATCCTCAATGAAACAAAAAAAAATAATAAATGCGAAGCATGTCTTAGGTAACTTCGGCGACTTCGATTCTATCTATCTATCTATCAAGCCACCTACGACTGTTAGCTCTCCTGTCAGTTTCGATAACGGTATCAGTACCAAACTTGGAATGGCATAACATAATTGTGTGACGAGCATATTTGACTGGTCCTAACAATAAAATCATTATATGTATGCCATAAATGACATGATTTACATTTCATAATCCTGCTGCTCTTGCGGTGGGTTCCTTCACACGACATGTTTCAAAACTTGTATTTTATGACATGATTGCACGGCGAACACAAGCGACAGGCCCTAACATGATAATTACGAAATGCGTGTCATGTAACTACATGTCACGCTCATGATGGGCTGGCGGCAGTTTCGCTAGCGTCACTCATAGCAAATTTGGTATTACTGTACGTGAATGGATGACAAAGGCATGCGTCTGGTACAAACATCATAATCAAGAGATGCGCGTCATGTAACAACATGACTACATGCTACGCTCATGATACACTCGTGGCCGTTTCGCTAGCATCACACCTACCAACCTCGGCATTACGTGATGCGAACGGACGACGTAGGTATATGACACATCAAATCATGATAATCTCGACATGCGTATCATGTAACAACATGACTCCATGGCACACTGATATTGCCCTTACGGCCGTTTCGGTAGCTTCACATATGCCAAATTTGGTACTACGTGACGTAAATGGATGACGAAGGTATGTGACTGGAGCAAACATGACAATCATGAGATGCGTGTCATGTGAGAACATGACTACATACCACAGTCAAGGTGTCAATACATTTTGACGTGACCCGGCGAGCGTGCGCACGGGCGTTCGTTTCGTCGCATCACGCCGGCGTTGCCACGCCAGGCGCCGGTCCAGGCGCTGCGTTGCTTTGACGCATGCACGCTTCAGCGCGTCCGGCGTCCCCCCGTCACAAAAACAGGCAGACACAGGGATGCACGTTTCAGCGCATCCGGTGTCCCCCCGTCACAAAAAGAGGCAGACACAGTGCTGTTTGTGTAACGCATCGGCGCGAAATGCAGCATGTCGCATTTCGCGCCGGTTGCCGTCGTGCCGCGCTATAGTGAGACCAGGCCGATGGACGCTGGTCGCGCCGGTCGCGCCTAGCGTCAGACTATAGACTGCCAGATGGGAGGCGGCAATCCGCAGCTCTTCCTTGGCAGATCAGCTCTGGGCTGTCCACCAAGCCCGCGAGGTGGCTGAGGAGCTTGGCATCTCAGTCCCCACGTGGGAGCTGCCCGCAACACAGCGATCTGTGTTTTGGAGGACCAAATAAAAGTTTATCCAATCCAATAGAATGCTCACGTTTTGCTAACGTAGCGTCGCTTTTCTCAGCATGCGCGCGTCAATGCTACGTTGGAGTATATTGGGCCTTTCACGATGTGGTCACGGCTGTTTCGCTAGCTCCACACATACCAAATTTGGTGTTACGTGACGTGAATAGACGACGAAGGTAAACGACACACCCACACATGATAATCATGACACGGAAGTCATGTACGGCATAATTTACCTCCACCTCATGACGTTGTGCTGATTTTAAAGTGACCTATCACCTTTTCTCATTCGTGCTTCGCATATCATCGATTCCCACTGTACGTGGGATCTGCCATTTTTTTTCTTTATTTTTTGCTTCTTTCTCGATTTTTCGCTCACCACCAATGAGGCCGACGGCAGCATTTTTGCGGCAGGAGCTCTAAAACGCTATCGCGTTAATATGTTTTCTCTTGTAGAGCACATAAACACGTGCCAAGATTACACTCATTGCGTGCCTTCGTCGAGCATTGTCTCCATGTGAAATAAACAGGATTATTATAGAACAACAGGGCAAAAGTAGGATCCACAATTTGGTGAGATGGTTTGGAATGTACGGGTTCAATATCACGGAAACGATGTAATGAAAAAAAAAACAAGAAGTCTGTTCGGCTGTTTGAGTCTTTCTGCCGAGCCATTTACATGAAAGCGAAAAGTGACAAATAGATTGGGCCAAACGTGGAGCTGGTCGAAAGCACTGCTGAAAGGCGTAGCTATCAGCCATTAATAAAGTGCGCACTTACATCTATTGAAAATATTGCAGCCGTGATTGAAGATGTGGAAAAATAAGGATAGAGCCCCAGCTGTAAAGTAGAAGAACGGCGCTACAGAATTGCGGTTGACCCGAATGATCACACCTATGGCTCCAATGCATGTTCAAAGTGAATTCAACACAGAAATCTGTCTTGATGGCAACAGGTGTCATTTTCAAGCACTTTATCTGCAACTCTCCAGAACGTGTTTAAAAAAAAAACGTTAAAAGATGGCTAATGATGACTTCTACATTTAACAAGGTTTAGAAGAGCCTGGTCACAGGGTGCATTGTCTTAATGCTTTGTTAGGAGTCAATTAGCCTGAATAATGGCAAAAAATATAATTTAGAGATTTTCGCTTGAAATCTAGGGATTTCAGGAGAGTCAATCTAGGGATAACACCTGTCCTAGGATTGAGATCCCTGATAGGGTGACGGACAGAGAAGCAGGTCAAGCACACACGCAGACAGACAGACCAAAACGTCTGAGTAGAAGTACCTCAAGAAAGACTATTGTCTTTAAAAGGGTACCCGGAAAGTGCGCTGGCTTAGAGCTCAATGATTGTCCGATGTCCCTTCTTAAGTGTTGTGATCATCTGCTAAGGGCTGACCTTAAGAAATGACTTTATATGGAGTTAGCAGACCATTCGGAATGGAGACGCGCTCAGCGACGCACATAAACAGGACATACACAGGAGAATTCTTCACCTTGGTATTGTCATTTTCTTAAGAAAGCTCGCGAAATATGTCGTCAACCCTCAGAAAAGCTCCATAAGCTCTGCTTTTGTATATCTGTTTTGAACAGAAAAAAGAACCACCTTAGTTTTTCAAGCTCATCACGCCATTCCTATAATGGCTCGTGAATCAGCCCTTCTGTTCATATTGCAGAGTATCGAAGTACGCTCGAACCACTCCGACTACAAGTTACACTAAGGTGATTGATTTTTGTTTCGGCAATTAGAACTCGTTTAATTGGACCGCAATGTTCGTGTAGTTGAAGATAAGGAGTGCACTGTAAAGAGAGAGAAAGACAGAGAGATAGATGTTCACACTGCCTTTAAGCCAGCAGTTACAACCGCTCAAAAACGGGTGGAGAAACATAAAAGGGGGGAGAGTAAGGTTATATGAAATAGAGAAATGACAACGTATCTCATATAACCTTCCTTTGTCGGGGCTCTGGCTATTTGCTTTCCCGACTAGCCCTAGAGCAAGCAAACACGCAAACGTATGGTTTCCCTGCAAACAACGACATCAAACAAGTAAAGAAATTGAAGCCGTTCTAAAGAGAAAAAAAGAAAACACACAGAAAGAACGCAATTACCTATCTTGATTTTTTGCTTTTTTCGACGAAGGCCTCTTTGGTCGGTGCCTCGTGGACAAGCAAGACGGGGGCCTGCTGCTGCCGCCACCTGGCGGCCGACTCTGTTTCCATTTTCGAAGCGAAACCCAGACCCCCTCGAAAAACCCCACCCAGCACCCGCGGGCTCTTCAGCGTGTACCCATACAGCGTCCATTGTTGCCGTTAGGAGGCTTGTTTTTGCTCTCTCCGTCGAATAAGGGCTTGCACAAACACGGCTTGCCCGAAGCCGCCGCCAGCCACCTTAGAGCCAGAGTGAAAAGCTGCGTGCCGAGAGCGCTCCGGTGTTTTTTTTTTTTTTTTTTTTGAGAGATCCTTTTTTCGAACTCCCTTTTCTGGCTTATTTGTTGTTCGCAGTGAGAGCGAAACCGCAAGCCTATGACGAAGATAGAAAAACAACACAAGAGAAATGCGACCAAGAGCGACCGGACACGAGGAGTGCACCGCAAAATGGAGCCGGACAACGGGCCTGTGCCGCGACGCCGAAACGCTATACGCTCGCCCGCACACGGAGCGGCTTCGACTCCGGCTGCGGCTTCACCCGGTACACGCACGCGTCATACAATGCGGAAGGTGAGGCTTTTTTTTTATGTTTTCGATTTTTCTCTTTCAGACCCTGGCTGCCGTAGGCTCGCGTGACACCGTTATCAGCGGTTAAGCCATCGAGCGTAATCGTATGATAAGAAAATTACTGAACGACGGAAACCGTTCAGAAGTACGGGACTGAGTGTATATTCTCTCCCTCAACCAACCTTAATATTATTTAAGTTTTTACCTCTCAAATCTGTTATATAATTATGAGAGACGCCGAGGTGGAGGGCTGCGAAAAATTTGACCGTTTTGTGTTCTTCAAGGTCCACTGCCATCGTGCAATACACGGACCTCCAACGATTCGCCTCCACCGAAATACGACGGCCACGGTCGGTATTGAACCCGCAACCTCTGGGTCTCAAGCCGAGCACCATAAGCACTGTTCCACAGAGACGTTGTAAATTGCACTTCAATCTGTCTATCGCAAAAAAAAAAGAGAGAAACGCTATTTTTGTCACGTGAGTGTCTTGCGCAAATATACGTCATCACCTGCGATAAAAACCAATTGATTGATTGATATGTGGGATTTAACGTCCCAAAACCACCATAAGATTATGAGAGAAGCCGTAGTGAATGGCTCCGGAAAGCGATAAACACCGAGTCGCTGGTTTAGCGCTTTGTTCCGTCTTGCCCTGTTGTGGCCTGCGTGATTTTTTTGTGTTACACTTGTGAATAGGCACTACCATGAAAGTACTTTTGGCTGGCCTAGTTGGTAGATCACGAATATCGAGAGATGCTCTTTCCTTGTGAGTCTTCGTCCTTGATGTGACGTTTTTAGCGTCTAAAGTTTTTCCCTCAATATCATGCACCGCTAACCGTCCCACCAGTCGGTCCTGTTAGTTGCAAAGAGTACAGAGAGACGGGCTCCGTGAAAGAAGCGCTTGTGCCCGTGGTTCCCAGCCATGCATGTACCGGACACCACTTGTATACTCGTGGAAATGATGAGCGACCACTCGATCGACTTGAGACGAAAAGAGATGGCGGGACGGGGTCGAGTGAAATTGGCGCCTATCCCTGACAATGAATGGCCACCGTTGAAAACAAAGAAGTAGGGCATGGGCTTGGGGGAGGCGAGAGACTTAGAGAAGAAGGAAGGACAGAATGCGGAGCTAGCCCTGATTGAGTAAACGTCGTGCTCTTGACATACGACCACGCGTCCTTATTTTTAACTTTTGGTGCCGAAACCCGGGAACCAGGGACAGTGCCAAAGCAACTCTATCTCAACAGCTGGTCAATAAGTTACGCTGCCTGCAGCTGCATTCAAACTGTTTCTAGTTATGTTTGCTCTGCGAACATGCAAGTCAAGAAAAAGTGTGCTTGTGTACATGTCAAATAAATAATTTATTCATTGTTAGTGTTTAACGTTCCGAAATCGTGATATGACTATGACAGACGCTGTAGTGCAGGCCTCCGGAAATTTGATTGATTTGTGGGATTTAACGTCCCAAAACCACCATATGATTATGAGAGACGCCGTAGTGGAGGGCTCCGGAAATTTCGACCACCTGGGGTTCTTTAACGTGCACCCAAATCTGAGTACACGAGCCTACAACATTTCCGCCTCCATCAAAAATGCAGCCGCCACAGCCGGGATTTGAACCTGCGACCTGCGGGTCAGCAGCCGAGTACCTTAGCTACTAGACCACCGTGGCGGGGCGGCCTCCGGAAATTTCGACACCCAGGTGTTCTTTAACGTAATCCTAAATCTGAGCACACGGGCCTCCAGCGTTTTCGCCTCCACCGAAAATTCGGCCGCCGCGCCAGGGATTTTACCCCGTATTTTGCTCGAGTGCATATGTCGTATGCAACCGAAACAATAGTTGTACAATCATTTGGTGGTAAAGAGGTACTTGAGTTAGCTTCACTGCATTGCATTAATGTTTTGCAAAGAAGCAAATTAAAATTTAGCACGTAGAGTTGTTATAGGTCATACTTCGTCACCAAGAAAGTGCACTTTCTTTTTTTCGACGATAGGTATTGCACATTTAAAAAAAAGACTTCGCTGGCCTTTACTTTAAAATTACTGGCTTACTTTAAGCCCACTGAATGTCCGAGAACACTGTTCGCTCACAGGTACAGTGCTCCGGTAGATAACAGTATGCCATATAGACCTTTTTTTAGAAAGAGAAAGATGTCCTCCTATCTGGGTTTTTGAACGAGAGGAAAAAAAGCCGATGTCACAGCCTCGACAGTGCATTTTTGTTAGGGGGGGGGGGCGGGGTCACGCGCACTAACAGCCCAGAGAAGACTATGGCGGTACTTAGGGAGCCATGAGTGAGAAGGTGTATAGTTTCCCCACCTTTATCGACACTGGCAAGGAGTGACACTTCTATCTGTCTTTAAAGCGCTTCAGGTCCAAGCATTTCAATCGGGCACACGAGAAGGGGGGAGGGGGGGGCTACGTGAAATATAACTGCTAAGGCATTTGATATCTTCTTTGTGCAAGTTGATCGAAGGTTGGCTGACGCACGCGGTACTACTGTTATCGACATGCCGTGTGCCAGTCATCAGATGGCTCACTTGCTTATCTTTAGGCGTGCAAGTAGACGCCAAATGTTGATGAATGCGTATTTCCGTACTGTCGTCGGGGTGAACAAAGGCGTCTAATCATTGAGGTGTAGCATTAGAACGGATAATTGGGCTAGTTTGTATTGGTTCACTTTTTAACTGAATAAGTGCGCGCACACAGACACGGACACTAGAACAAATGAAGTACACACAACATAAGTGCATATGTGCATATCGATAACAGCATACCATGCGACAGCGTAGCATATTCATAACAGTGGTAGCGCGTGCCTGAGCCAACCTTCGAAAAATAAAATTTCTTCGCAATTTTCTTTCAAGTAACACCCATGTGTGCCGTATTGATAGGTAAGCAATTTGCACGGGCATGTGCAGATAAGGTTTCGCATCTGTTTTTTTTCGTCGTTGCGCGCCTCTTCTGTTGATAGTCCTCGTTCGTGGTGTCTTGACTTATTCTGTCTCGTGTCGGTGTTTGCACGCCCCTTATTTTAGAATGGCACGTCTTATTTTTACGCATATCAAGGCGTTATAGATGAAGCAGGCAGTACTTCATAATCATCATCATCATCATCATCATCATCAGCCTGACTACGTCCACTTAAGGACAAAGGACTCTCCCACGTTCCGCCAGTTGACTCGGTCCTGTGCTTGCTGCTGCCAATTTATAGCCGCAAACTTCTTAATCTCATCTGCCCACCTAACCTTCTGCCTCCCCTTAACCCGCTTGCCTTCTCTGGGAGTCCAGTTAGTTACCCTTAATGACCAACGGTTATCCTATCAACACGCTACATGACTGGCCCATGTCAATTTCCTCTTCAGGCAGTACTTAACGGGAACTAACTGGCAATGACGCCAAGAAAGGGATACAGGATGCTATTAGTACAAACTGCAAAAGGCCTGACCACACGCTTCCGAGCGAGGGCGTCAACGCGTGTAAATTTGACGCGGCGTGGCGTTGTCGGCCTACAGAGAGAGTGGCCCTGCTGCTTCGCGTCGCCGCGCACCCACTCTCTTTATAGGGAGAGGGCGCGTCGGAAAGGCTCGCGCTGACGCTCTGCGACGGGTACGTGTGGTCAGGCCTTAGCGTAAACGCGAAGAAAGAAAAGTGGCGCGAAAAGATAACTCGCCGGCGGCAGGGTGGGGACCTGTACGACCTCCGAATAATACGTACGATGCTCTACAAACCGCGTTACCGTGGCTTTATGGGGTACATATACGCATTGAGCGTGGGAGCGTCGGCCAGCGCCGCCCGTTGCCATGACGGCGAGTGTGGAACCTGTCGGCGTCACGCAGCAAATGATCTTAAATGTGCCTAATAGGGTGTCTACCAACGAAAAGCAAGCCTTTAATTTTTTTTCCCTTCAAGTATAGTACGCGTCTTAAGTGACTCACGTACGACGTGGAACAATACATAGATTTACAGCTAATACGCTGCCCGTGAATTCTTCAAAGGTGCTTACGTAGCTCCCTATTCCCTTCGAGATACCCACGCACGTGTTTTATGCAACTACAGGAAGCCGCAGCATAAGGTTCAATCAGACTTTCAAATACATTTCGAGTATGCCAAGCAAGGGGTGAAGCATAATAAGCATCTATATTTAGTTCACAATGACCTAAGACGAAGAAATGAACGCAGCGAGGTTAACCATAAACGTGTGCGTAGAAGTAACCTACTGTGTTCTCGCCCAGGCAAGCATGTGGAGGCCAAGGTTGAGTATTTTCCTCGCCCAGTTGTCTCTGTCTCATGCAGCCATGCCTGAACCATCTTGCTTAAGGCGTGCCACGTCTGGTGTAGCAGCTTGGGTAATTGTAGATAAGGTATTAAAATGTCGCATCACAGCCGTGAAAGTTACAGGCTGCATAGTTAGTCATTCCTATCGAAAATTCAAAGGCACTGAAGGCCTGAGACATGGAGGGAGGCCCAACAATGTTTTATGAGTTAGATCTTTATCCCAAATACCTGCTGTATAACATAAGAACAACATAATTATGAAATGTTACGTATTATCGCACCTAATATGGTTGGTAAAGGCTTTGCAAATAATTTTCGCTGCTTTCTTAATGACTGTTATAAAATATTCGGCAGATCCAACGTACATGCGAATCCACGTTATGTGAAGCATATATAATTTTTAAAATGTCAATAAGACCGGGCGAAAACCGAAAGGAAGTGCCGGTGCACATGTATTTATGCAGATAAGGTTAAGTCCAGCTCATAACGTTCTGTGTAGACAAAAAAAAACACCAATGATATGTCTGATAAATTTCGAAATTTTATCTAAGTATAGGACAATGCAAACAGAATGTCTGTGTCACTGCTACAGCATTTGCCAACATAGAGGCAAAGAAGCTGTCTCAAGTCATATTTGAATGGCTTTTTTCCTTCGCCTACCATTACTTGTGTAAGATTAACAAATAAATAGAATCAGTCAAATCAATCAAATCAATTATTGGAGCTATGATATAATACATCTCTTTCTACCGTCTTGTCGATACCCATTTCCCGCCCCTTTACAGGGTAGCATACCGGTTCTTCTGCCAGTTCAACCTCCCTGTCTTTTAATTTTCTCTATTTGTGTCTCTGCTCGGAGCGGGCGTCGTTACCGATGACGAGCACTGCTCTGCTTTCATTGTCAAGTGACTGTGCCGCGCCGCGTTGGTGAAAACCGTCTCACTGCCGTTCCAGCAAGATTTACGGTACCGCGAAACACGGGCGCCAGCCCTGGCGTAAGCCCTCAAAATTCTCGCCCGCAAGTGTTTGCCTTTCACTCGAACCACGGGTCGTTCCCGCGGTCGCCGCCGGCCTCAGCAACCGAGCTGCGACTGTATACCGCGAACGCGCCCTGCTGCCGTCGCCGGACGGCGCAGTACGTGACGTCACCACAACGTCACGGAACAGCCATTCAAACAGGCTGCGCTGCGATTCCGTTTTGCGAAAGCAAACAAACTGGGAAGCATAGGATAGAGAAACAGTGGAGTACTTCGTTTCTCCGATGCACAATCTGAATGTGGACGATACGCAGCTTTTGCGAAAGGCCAGCTTTAATAATCCGCGCGATGGTTGCTGTGTACATGTAGCTCCCTGAAGAGGCTTGTACGAGTTTGGTTCAAAGGATATCGCATTTGAAATGCTTGTATCAACAATGCCAGAGATCGCCCGCTTGCTGTAGCGTTTCGACTACTACGTCGGACGCTGGAAATAACCCGCGGTGACCTTTAACGGTGGCGCCTACTGCCTGCCTGCCATTGTTGGAGTTTAATCGAATTCACTGTTTTTCTGTCTGTCAAGGTAAAAAAAATGGAAGAAAAAGGGACAAGCAACGCCACTTTAAACCCATAACCAGGGGCTTGCGAAAAACAGGCGATACTCGTATCATATCAGGCAAAGAGCAATGCGCTCAGTGAGGAATTAAGTTGTTGACGGAATAAAAAAAAATGAGATTGTTTGAACAAACAAAGTTATAAAGAAGAAAACAGGGCAAATCAGTTCTACACGAGTCAACACGAGGTTAGAGCGTTCAAGGAAAAATAACGTCGCCATTCGCCTGCTTCGAACAGTCGAAGCATATGGTTAACCAGCGAAAGCCAAAACCAACGGCCCCTTTATTTAGCAGTGAGTTCAACCTGAAGCTGCACTGAAGCCTTTCACAATTGTCGGTTACATGTTCGTGCTTCCTAATGAGGTTAGACACACGTTTGGCTTGTGTTCACCACAGTGCTTATTTCACATGCCTCACATTGTGCCTCGCGTGATCCCGGTCATGGAGGAGTGTAGTGAGTAGTTAAAGGCGTTTCGCAAGTGTTAATCCCAGTAGTTGTTCTCGATATATACGGTGCATGACATCGACGCCGACAGCGAGATCCAGCCGAGAGTGTCCATATATACTTGGTATCGCAATAAAACAGGCGGTCACAGACGTCGCAGCGGAAGCCACCGTGCCGCTGGAGAAACTCCAGCCGAAACCAGGTGGTCGCCCCGGCGAACGCGCTTTTGAAGTTATCAAGATGACGCTATTGCGCTCGCAAACACGCCTGTTCGGTAACGTATGCTGTCGGGCTAGTTGGTTATACCAACTTTGTTGGTTATACCAACTACAAGCGTATCGGGCTAGTTCGTTATACCAACTTTGTTGGTTATACCAACTAGCCCGATACGCTTGTTCATCGTGGCGTTGTGGCAAGCGTTTGACATCGTGAGCTGACTCGGAGGGCGTGGTTTGCAGGATATGCCCGCTACCGGCGCTTGAATTCCCGTTCGTGATTTAGCGGGGCTTTGAGGGTTGTCGGATCATCGGCACGTAGTTGCTGCCGGCACTTGGCCTCCCAGGCCATTTTTAAGTGTGAATACACTTTATAAGCGACCCCAAACCATCCACCGCCGTCGGCGGCGTCCGCAGTCTTCTCTCTATCTTTAAAAGAAAGAGGACTTGGTGGGGCATTGAAAAGAAAGAGAAAGAGGACTTTAAAAAGGAAAAGAAAGAGGACTTTAAAAGAAAGAGGACATGCGTCCCTTCTCTCTACGATAACTGAAGCCCCGGCCCCGTTGCCCTGAAGGCCCCGCCGTGACTTTCATCCTGCTGCAATTTTCGCGCACATGATCCAGAGTTTATCGTTATCTAGGTATACTTGTGAGTTTCTATTCAAGAGAGTTTGACCTGAACAAACGAAAAAGTTATACAAAGCTTTGACATCGCTAAGAGTGAATAACAGCGCAAATAGCAGAAGGTCACATAACAAAATATGCAAGGCGTTGAGCTTTCAACAAGCTTTGCCACGGTGGTCTAGTGGCTAAAATACTCGGCTGCCAACCCGCAGGTCACAGGATCGAATCTCAGCTGCAGCTGTGGCATTTCCGATGGAGGAGGAAATGTTCTAGGCCCGTGTGCTCAGATTTGGGTGCACGTTAAAGAACCCCAGGTGGTCGAAATTTTCTGAGCCCTCCACTACAGCGTCTCTCATGATAATATGGTGGTTTTAGAACGTTAAACCCGACATATCAATCAATCAAGCTTTCAACGACTTATTTCTATGGAAAGGCTTCACTTTTTATTCAGTTACACACAATAGCCACTGGAAATGATTGCACGGCACATGAAATCACCGAGGCAGGAAATAGTATTTTTTTAAACGATGAATGAGTCGGCATTCCATCTGTGCCACTGACTGACAATGAAAATACGTACTTAGGTTTGTTCCCTTGGCGAATTTTTCGCGATGTCATACTGTTCCACGCAGAGTTGCTGCACCAATGTGTAACTGCACGAAAAGTGCATGTTTAAAAAAAATACCTTGGAAGATCAGCACTATGTCTGCTGCCTCTGGTCTCCTCCGTTGAGCGTACTCAATGATTTTTTTACTAACACGCCAAATCATACAGCCTTTGGTATCGAGTGCGACAACATGGGCTGGAAAGCGCGTTTGTCAGCCGGCCACTTTCGAGGCACCCTGCAGCTGAAACGAACCACTTCACAGACCACCATGATGGCGGAGGAGCCGGGGTGGGTGTCGCGTGTTACCTATAGCGGCCACCTGGTCATCGAAGCGGCGCGATCAAAGTTCGAACGGTCATTCGCGCGGGTGCCCGCACAAAGCTGCCCACAAGCGACCACGAGAGCAAATTGCATTTCGATCGCCGTCGAGACATATGCGGCAAGCCGAATGACCATGTCGAGATTTGTGAGCACGTATGGATTCGTTCGTCGGGCTTTCCCAACATTACGGCCGAGGTCATTTGGGGCAGCGTCAGACGCCTAATGCGACAATCGCACTGTGCGAGGCTAAAATTACGTATTTCGTTCAATCTGGGTATACCTCTACACTACGCAACGTAAACGGGACATTTATTATCGCAGGAATGATGCGGCGTCTCGTTTCTTGGAAAGCGGGTGTTAGCGCTTCTAGAAAAAAAAAATTGCAGCCGAGCATCACGCACAGAAAGCGTTCATAATATTTATGAACACTTACATAATTATGAATAATAATAATAAAAACAGAACAACTAAAAATGCATCAGACGCTCTTCGTGCCGTGACTTCATACAGATAACATCATACCTTGGCCCTCTCACTGTTTATAAACATGTATTTAGAAAAAATGTTTAACGATTACGACTACTTCGTATTCAACTATGAGAGAGCACTGAGCCGTACCGCTAAAGGTTTGAGAAGCATTGACCCTTGACGACTTCCCGTTTGGTCCACCGATGTGCCCTATTAGCATCGGTGGGCAAGAAGAGCTTTGCAAAGTAGCCCACTGATTTTCTACACTTTCCTTCCCTTACTTGGCAAAATATATTCAAATGAATAATATTTTAAAATACATAAAAATGAAAAAAAAACTCGCTCAAGCATTACGCACATTTCTTTTATCTGAAAGACTAAAGAGACACTTTCCGTACCCTTGAAAAAAACTTCACAACGTGCTTTCAGTTTCGAAGTTTGGAGCCGGTCAATAAGGTGACCGGAAGCTTTTTTGGGGGTACAACGCTTGCAAGCTTGAAACCGTCTATTCATTTTACAACAATTGTTGCCGTTTTACCTCCTTAAACAACGGTATTCGCATGAGAGACGCTGAAGTGGAACGATACAGAAATTTTGACTACCTGATGTTTTTTTAACGGGCCTTGATGTTTTAACGGGTCTGCACTCAAGTTTCCTAGCCACTATGCCACCACAGCGAGTGTTGCGTGAACTTTGCATGGGTGGTTGGCAGACTCATATGATTCTACTTGTTACAAACACTAAATGACCTCAGTTATGATTAAGGGAGTACGTTCTCGCTACTAGCACATATTCTGCGCGCAAGGACTCCCCCATAGTAGAGTATTTAGTATTCTAAATCGTAAACTACTTATTCTAAACACATATGCTGAATGTGTGTCAAATTTTTTCTTTTACTTTTCAACTCTAATATTGCAGTTCTTTTGCCAGTCTACCGAAACAGCACAAAGCTCTTCCATAGTAAAGTACAGCACCACCCACTGATAAAGGGAAGACTCTTATGAGCCCCTGTTATATTGCGGGCTTCAGAGCAAGCTTGCGTAGAAGCATTGCTCGTGCATGGAACTAGCATATCAAAAGGAGTCAGAACAGTCAACCGGCGGAGGTGTTATTCATATCTAAGCCACTATGCTCTCGCCAGAGAGCGGAACCCCGACATGGCAATCCAGACACGCCCATTGCGTGTTTTCATTGTACCACTGCACTGTCGTTTCTCACGACAATATAAAAACATCATCTTAACACCCATTACTGTTCACATCCCGGAAGACCTAGCGAACAGTGTCGCGTGCAAATGTAGTATCTAAAAGATAATTATGGCGTCTCTCATAAATACGTCGTGGTTTTGATATGTTAACCTCCGTCACTTATTATTAATAACAATAATGTTCAATGTGGACAACACTTAATCGTGGCCTCAGATAGTATGGCTGTCATTTCGTTCTGTCTACCCCTGATAAACATCATCACGCTATTCTTAGTTCACATATCTTTCAACGTGTGCGTTTCATCTTTATAGTGTTTTTTTTTCTTTCCTCCATTACAGTCAGCGACAACTGATTATAGGGGATCATTCACGAAGTTCCTTCAACGGAAGCACACCGGCGGAGTTGATTTCTCTCCGCACTTTCGGCGACCACCGCGGCTTTGTCGGACAGCCCCGAAACAGCTCTAACCGTGCCTCAAAATAACAGCGATACCGAGCGTTTTTGAAGTGGGCTCGTTTGCTGAAAGGAATCCCTCTCGCCACGTCGTATCTTCTTTCGCGCGTGGGGACACGTGTCCATAGTAGGGAGCGACGGTCCGCCAGAGTGGGGACGGACAACGAGATGGTCTGCCAAACTTCTCGCCCTTTCATTTTTTTTTGTCTCTTTATCACAACGTATGCTTTCCCTGCAGAGTCACAGGTATGCCGATGAAAGCGGGAAAACAGGATAGCCATTGAGTGCGAGCCAGAAATAAGAGGCTTGAAAGAACCATTCTCGTTTTCAGTGTTTCTCTTCAGGGATGATCGTAAACGAACCCTGTTTCAAGTTTCCTCCAAAGCTGTAGATGTGAGGGAGGGGGGGGGCTAAAGGGGGGTGAGGGATATTAAAGGACGAACCAATCAAAGAAAACGAAGAACATAAGCTCTATAAAAGTGGTAGTGATGGTGTGGTGAAGAGCAAGAATATCTGGATCTTTCACCACCAACCAACGTACGCGTTTCGCTTCGAAGCGGAGCTTTTTGGATCACCGCTCGCAGCAGCGACGCTATCCCTTTCCCTGCCAGAGCAGCGGCGACCCTAAAAGAGATCGGCTTCCCTCGGCACGACAGAAACCCATACACACTAGTGCATGTAGGACTCGCCCCTCATCCTTCTCGTCAGTTCTCGGTTCCTTCGGAACCCCCTCGGCCAGAAGCAGCCAATGGGGACTGTCGGCCGACCCGGCGTCGTCGTGACGTCACCACAATTTCATCCACAGTTTTCTAGCGTGTGTGCTTTCTCTTTCAGCCAGCTCCCTTCCCGGGCTCTTTTCCCCCGCAGTGTTCTGAGCCGAGACCCACCCCATCCACTGCCCGCCCTTTCCCAAACTTCTCACAGACGCCTGTCGTTCTTTTCCACTCAGTATTAGCGTTCGAACCTGCCTGCTCCCTCTCCCTCTTATCGTCCTCCTCTCCCACGTAGAGCCCCCACGATATCGCCTCCTGGCGGCGAGAGGGCGCAACTTCGCAGCGGGCCTCGCCTTCCCGGCAACAGAACGTGAGTCGGGGCCGGCACCTCAACGCCGCCACCCGCCCGCGGGTTCGACCGTGGCGCGTAAGCGTGCAAGACCCTCGTCGAGTAGCGTTCGTGCGTGGCGGAAGCAACCGACGTGCTAGGGAAGCGAAAAGTATGAGCCACGTTACTCACGTGTCAGCTCCACTGCATTGCACCGGTGCTTGCGGAGAAGAGGGCCGATAGAAGAGAGGCAAAGTTTCGGGAAGTACTGAGAGCGAAAAAGCATAACGCGACGAGAAATGAATGAAAGAGCAGCAAGAGCCAAGATGACCCACACATTTCAGCGGCTGTTTTCCGAAAGTCGTCCTGTGGTTTTTGGCGGGGCACAACTGAAACGTGTCTTTCCTGGAATCCCGAAGAAAACAACTTTCCCCCACTTTGTGACTTCGAAGAGAAAGATTATAGCAGGACAGAAAAAAGAAGAAAAAAAGAGTAGGAGAGATCGCGGCTACTTTTGTACCAAGCCAGGGGAGAAAGAAAGTGTTGTGGTCCCGTCCGACAAACTTCTCCGCCACCTTCCAAGGGCCTCGTATTTCCAAGCAGCTACTTCTACCAACTCACCGAAAGTTCCCTTCACTGGACGAAAGAAAAAAAAAGAACTGTGCCGTTATGATCGAGCCTAAAAGCAAGGGAGTGAACTGAGCGACACGTCGACGCCTGAGCCTGTTCACCTCCCGGAAAACGCAATCTTCCTTCGCGCTAGTCTCGAGTAGAACTCACGCCTGCCACCGTGTAAAAGACGAACTGCTCGCAATACGCGCGTTGCCGCACCGCTGGTGCGGCCGGCTGCGCAGCAGAAAGCCATCGATCGCACTCCGACGGACCCCTCCAGCGCCCCTTCCGAGCACAGAGTCTCCTTGCCGGCGTAGCGAGAACCTCGGCTCAGTCGTCGTCGCCGGTGAAGCAACAGGCGTCCGGCGCTCTCCCTTCGCTTCGTGGGCCCGCAGCAACAGGTAACTGGATTCTCCCGTCTTTTGCTCTCGCGCTGCGGCCGCCTCCGTGTCTATCGTTGCAGTGAAAAAGCGACGAAGTTTTTCTGCTTCTTTTCTCTCGTCGACTCTGCGCGTTTTTCTTTTCATTTTTGTTTTGTTGTTAGCATCACCACACACCACTCCCTGGTGGTGTTCGCTTTCTACCCTCTTAGCAGCGGCTCCTTTTCCCGTGTCTTTCTTTTCTGGTTCTTTCACGAGGCCTGCCTCAAGTCGTCGCTCTTTGGCCCTGCCGCTATTGCCATCGCCGCAATCATCGGCGCTCGGAGCTAAGCCCCTTTTCGCCGGCGTCGCTCGCAACCTCTTTTGCCACCGTGGCTAGCGGACGTCCAGGGAATGAAAAGGAAACGCTTTCTTTTGTATCGTAGTTGCGGCTAGTCGATCGGATTGCTAAGAGTTGCAGAGATACAGAAAAGAGAAAAAGGAAAGGAGTGATAACGCATCGTTTATTTTGTGCCTTTTCGACGACCGAAACGTTTTCAAGGAAAGCCGACTCGCTAGGTGTGTTTACTTTCGACGTGGTGGTTTTCGTTCGCGTACTTTCAGACTTGAAGTCACTTTACTTGTCTGACGTTTTGTTCCTTTCGGTCACCACTGCTCGAAAATTGGGCCTTCAGTAACGCCAGAACGTAAACCTAGTTATTGTAATCGTCTGTTTTGTTATAACGATAGGATGTCGTGGCACAGAATTCACTTCGAGGTGATTGCTTCTACCGATACCAATTAAAACTGCCGGTACCTATAGACTGAACTACTTGAAAACATTGAAAAAACTAATGAATTTTCCTGAAACAGATTTGCTAGCGTCTCTAGTCAGGCGCGAAAGGAGTGACACTCGTTTATGCATGTCGTTGGTTCACTTCTCCAGCGGAATGAAAAACTAGGCTTTGTGTCGTTTTTAACTCACTTACCAGATGCATGTGCTGCTCTCAAGGCGATACAACTCATCTCGCTTGAGATTCGTAAGAGTTGAACTTCAAACACTTTCTAACATTAAGGTAGTGCTCTTACATCCGTGATAATTCGATTTGCATCACGAGAAAAGCAGTAGTTCGCGTGCGCGCTCACTTTGTTCAATCGGTGGCAACACTGCTCACGCTTCTATGAAAATTATTTAACCGGCGTCGCCTATTCGGCGGTAACTAGGTCACCTCCCATGCTGGAGACCAACGTAAATTGTGTCCATCTTATCTTTTAGTGTGCGCAAAAGAGTCATTTCCAACACATGCCGCGCACACAAACCAAAGCTCTGCGATAGTCAAAAGTTACAAATTGAGGTACAGGTATCAGACCACGATTCTCGATACTCAGTGCCGCGCTAAGACTCTGCACTGAAAAGGAGCTTGCCTGCTTAACTTAGTGTACGAGTTTGTGTGTTGATTCGTGTTACGCCTGTTTACGCGCGCACTGTACTACAAACGATGTGTATTGGAGCGTCATTGACCGTGTGTCTGCAACATAAGCCTAAACGTAAGGTTGATTTCTGTGTGTTTTACGTGCCCAAACAAAGACACGATTAAGCGGTTCGCCGTGGTGAAGAGATTTGGGAATTTAGACACCGTGGTATTCTTTAACATGCATACAAATCCAAGTACACGGGTGCCAGTCATTTCTCCGCCATAGAAATGTGACCGTGGCGACCGGAACCTAACGCATGTCCTTCGGGTAAAGTAGCCGAGCACAGTAACCATGGCAACGCCGGGGTGGCTCTCCAACCTAATCATAACCACTGACGTAAAAGAAAAGCTAATAGTCAATAAAAATAGATTTAGTCATCATAATCAACGAAGAGTGGGGTGGGACAGAGGTTTTCCTCGCCTTGCCCCCCAAAAACTGCCGGGTTAACGTTAAGTAAAGTTTATTCATCACTTCATTAGGTAATAGTACAAATTTAGCAAAATGTCCCGCTGCGCCGTGTTGTTACATTTCGTTGGCAAATATTCCTGCAAGTTCCCCTACTGATTGACGCAGTCGCAGTACCATGAAAGCAGCTAGGCACCGTCAATCAGAGACCGCAGATTAACACTATGAGACTTAATTGAAGCTAACTGTGCGCATTAAGCAAGAAGTATTGTAGTTTCTACTACAAGGACATTCTTTCCATTTACGCAAAAGCTTAAAGGCTCATTTAAGTAAGTCCCAGTGAAACCATGAACTAGGTTAGGAAGAGTTATCACGTGCCTCCCTCTATAATGTTCCTGTGCTTGGCGAATAGCGGAGCCTAAACAAAACACGGAAGTTTAGAGGAAGACAAACAGAATGTGATTATGGCTGTTTGACTCGTCATCACTGAATTTGTGATATGTCAGCGTGAGCATCCTCTAATGAGTTGTGTGATTTCTTATGCTAAACAAGAAGCCAATGCATAACACTTCCAAAAACGTTGCGTTTTTTTGTTGAAAACGCGGCGCGTTTGCATGAGTTCGAAAATTTTGGACTCAAAAAGCTTAACAAGTGTCACGAATTACTCGAAGCATTCCAGTGAAATGCGTTCATGTCTTGTGGACGCACACCAGAGAGATAGAGGTGATGGGCAGAAAGTGGCCCTCAATACACTAGAGTATTGCGATCATGCAGTAGCCATATTCATTCCACACTCAAATTCGCGGCATGACGAGCTCTTAAAGTCACCCTCGTCCAGAAGGCAAATAGCACTCTTCCACTCTCCGATAGAATATCTCTTAGTGCTGAAGCGTTCGTGACTTCGGACGCATGGCCATAGCCGTATACTGACTTTACTCACTGCGTTGTTTTTGCCGTGCCTGAACAACATAACTTTTGCTATTGATGATTGGCTGCGGAATCGCTTCCCTCAATAGAGACCTCTGCAAATATATCCAGAATTGTCCTTGGCAATGAACAGCTCTTTAACACAAAATAACAGATGTCCCCTTTATAAAGTTGTTTCTATAAGCTCCACAATGAATTCCCAAGGTTTATCGGATGTAGCATAGGAAAAGCATCTTCACTCCGAAATTCACTGAGTTCTCTTCACTGGTACTGCTCCCTCGCGACCAGCGGAGGCTCCAGGTTTGTGGTGCCAAATGCTTTCTTTATCATAATATTGTTAACGTGGTAACACTTTTGTATTTTCGTTGTGGCAGTCGGCAGCTTTCTCATATATCGTCAAGTTTTTATGACGATGACGTGCGCAGAACATGAGCTCACAACGATGCAGCTTTTTAACGGGTGAACTCGCGCGGAGTAAAAGATAAACTCAAAAGTACAATCCACACTCGCTGTACAATGACAGCGGTTAACACGCGTGTAAGTAGTTATTTGTCTAATCAATAATGAAACGATCAGAATTTTATACATGCAGGATCAAGCATTTAAGCGTTATCACTTGTGGCCGCATTAGTTGCAAAACAAAGTCATCTTAACGACGTGTGTTTGGAAAAAGTGGTTAACGATTTATAGTACTATAGATACTCTACTATTGAGGCCGTCGCCTCAACGGCGGTCTCTGGGTACGTATATTAGCACGTATATTACGAAACTGGCGCGTTCGCGCAAGCACATCAAGACAAAGAAGAGATGCACACAAACGAGCGCAAGGACGAGCGTGAAATAAATTTCACTCTTGTTTTCTGTTCATGTGATAATTTGTGGCATATGCGCTTTTTATGAGCTTTTTTTTACTACATCAAGCAGATATGAAGATTAATAAGTGAATGTTTTCAAGAAAATAAACCAGTTATTAGTAAAAACTGTGCTCGTCCGTGTGTATGTCTCCTTTGCATCCTTGTGCTTGGGCAAAAACAGTGAATTGGTTTAAACAAGGCTAATGGGAATGTTACTACAGAATATACTTGACCAATAGCGTTATGCGCACAATCTTATCGTAAATGCATAGAACAATTGGGAAGGTTACCGAGTGGTGATAATTGTAACAGCTCGTTCATGGGGAAATACAAAAAAGAAGCACGCCTGGCATTTTTTAATGAGGAAACCCGTACTATCTGCGAAAGAGACAATGCGCACAGAGTTTACAAACGCTCGATAAACAACTTCAACGCAATATAATTTTGTTCGACATAACTCAGCTGTCAGGCCCGTATTCTCAAACCAACCTTATCCTTATCTCGCTTTTTTTATCGGTGGTGCACCCGAACGCATAAATTTCAGCGCATTTGTTAAACATTTCTTTTCATTCTTTCTATCTCACTCCTCTCTCGTTGTCTATTTTATCTTTTCCCTCACATTTGCCTTCTCCGCGGCGTAGTGTAGCCTACCGGACTGCTGCCTGGTTAACCTCTCGGCCTTCTTTCTTTTGTATTCCATTCCAGCCTTGTGGCATGAGTGCGTTCGATAAACTATGTCGGTTTTTCTAAACCAATCTCGTAGTTACCTTTTACGCTGTTACTGTTTTTGTGCCCTCATAACGAATGTAACGTGTGCAAAAACATAAGGGAAACGCGAGATAACGATTATGTTGGTTTGGGAGTATACACAGGCCTTATAACATAAGGCACGTGCTGAAAGTCGAAGTGGGCCTTATTGAGTTTATGCACCCTCCCCTCCTAACCTGCCATGGGATTAGCGTAAGATGGGAGCAGTTCATGCCTTTTACTTGTACTGGTAACGATTATAAAGATGATATTCAAAGAGTGTGCGTTGCTTGTCTGTGAGCTGCGAACGAGTACCTTCCTCACCGATGTTGGAAAAGCACGGACATGTTTGGAAACACTTCGCGCCCACCCATTTTTTTTCAATTGCGTTCAATGCGCGAGCAAGCCCTTCAAATTGATCACGAAGTTTATCATTTCAAATTGCGTGTTGATACGTTCCCCTTAAAGAATGAACAGAAACTTCAGCCTTATACTTTCATGTAGTGCTGAGCGATATTGATATTTGTGACTAATAGGCTTGTTCAGGTCGAAAAAAGAGGACAACGAATATTTCAAGGTGTTTATTTGGACTAATTAGTACTTCATTAAACAGCTAATTAGAGCCATCTTCAGGAAAAAAATGTCACACACACAAATACAGTTCAGTGGTATATTTTAAGGCTTAAAATGTTAGAATTAGTAAACAGGCCTTGCAACACGTTGCCCAGTTACATAGAAATAGTCATACTACAGGAGCATAGCGCTTCATAACTCTCATGCCGCAAAAATGTTTAGACTCCGATAAGTACGCACGGAGTAAAAAAAAATTGTTCCGAACTTCAAGCGTTTTCTCGCTCATTTCGCACTAGCCAGCGTACTGATAGCTGCGTATGGAGGGGAAAGGGAAAGGGGGCAAGATGTCTCCCTTTTTCAGGTCGTGAAGACCTGGAGCATGTTCTTTCTTTCTTTCTTTCTTTCTTTCTTTCTTTCTTTCTTTCTTTCTTTCTTTCTTTCTTTCTTTCTTTCTTTCTTTCTTTCTTTCTTTCTTTTTTCTTTCTTTCAGTGCGATCGCGATTACGGGCGCGGACATGTGGTGACATCCTGCGGCGGTTACGGCAACTATGCAGCTCATGAAGCTCAAATGGCCAAAGACCGTGTAGCTATTCTAAACGGCGCAGTGATTCGGCTATATGGCCTAATTTCTCGAGAGAAGAGGGAGCGAATCATCATCATCATCATCATCATCATCATCAGGCTGACTACGTCCACTGCAGGACAAAGGCCTCTCCCATGTTCCGCCAGTTAACCCGGTCCTGTGCTCGCTGCTGCAAATTTATACCCGCAAACTTCTTAATCTCATCTGCCCACCTAACCTTCTGTCTCCCCCTAACCCGCTTCCCTTCTCTGGGAATCCAGTCAGTTACCCTTAATGACCAGCGGTTATCCTGTCTACGCGCTACATGCCCTGCCCATGTCCATTTCTTCTTCTTGATTTCAGCTATGATATCCTTAACCCCCGTTTGTTCCCTAATCCACTCTGCTCTCTTCTTGTGTCTTAAGGCAATGGAGGCGAGCAATGGAAAGAAAAATGGTAGGTGTAACCTTAAGAGAGCGAATAATAGGTGACTTTTACCACTAATTTTAAGTTCCCAGTCACGTGCTGCGGTACATGTTCTGCACCGCGTGTATTCAAGAGCCTCGACTACTGATCGGCAATATTTTCTGACCACGCTCAAAAAGTTTCGCAGGGTCCCCTTAAGTCCTATAGTGCTGCTTTCATGTGCTTGGAGAAATAGTGTACGCCGCGTAGCCTTTCGCTTCGTGAAAATACATTGAATAGAACAGCTTCTCATGACCACACCGCTGTATCTAAGGAACGTTTGCAGCCTTACCAATTCTCTCTGATGTCCTTTTTAGATATTCTCATTTTCTCTCTTTCTGTCTCTCTTTGCACCCTCTTTCTTGCTCCAATTGCCCACCCCCCATACTTGGTTGCAAACAGTACGCTCATATAACCTCTCGGCCTCCCCTCCATCTCTCTATCATAGCTTTCCGCTGTACGCTTTGTCAAATTGCTTTATGAAGATGACCTGCACTTAGCTTTGATCTTCGTGACTATAGCGTCTTTGAATGACGCCGTGCCTTAAAGGCGTAACGACCACATCTTACGAACCTTAAAAAAAAGCAGTTCAAATCCTAATTCTGCACCGTGCTTCGTAAACTACTGTTTTTAAATGAATAGTTATCAGCGAAGTTCGACAGCATTAGAGAACGGGGATATTACCCCAGCGTACTTTAATTACAACACCTACGCTCAATAAGCGACCTTCCAAACCTCAATTTTTGCCCGTGAAGAAACAAGCTGCACGGACAGGAACGTATGTTTCAGTTTTGGTCTAGGCGATGTGTTTGCGAAAAGCATTTCATGCTTTCAAAGAGCTGATCTCGTTAGGGTTCAAGTTTCGATAAGGGTAGTGAAAATTAAAGAAATATATACAAGAACCCCGAAAGCATTCACGTAACCGTACCGAGGCCACAATCTTGTAAGGAGAGATATGTCTACATAAGCGGCGTTATTTTGCAAACATTGTTTCACTGCCTCTTCGAACACGCCACGAGCGAATGCAGTGAAAGAAAAAAAAACACCGAATGGAAAAAGAACAGCGGCTGCCGACTACGATTATGCTCGCCAAAAAAATGTATTCAAATGCGCGTGCCAAGGTTATGAGTCGCTACAGAGAAAAATTTAATCCGAACACCAAGCGACGCCACAACAGAGCAGCCTCGCCGAAACAATAGCGGTCTCGAGAATCGAGCGCAGCATGCAAGGCGACACCGGCCACAATCAGCAATGTCTCGGACCGTCAACATCTTCCACCCTCCCCGCAAATCTTTTCGATTCCCACTCAACCCCCCATAAAACCTCATTCGCTCTGAATACGAGAAACAATCTTTGTTTGCCACGCAGAGATCAAACCTTGGTGCCTCTCTCCCCCTCCACCATCCTCTGCTGCACCGCAAGTATCGGGTGATATCTGCTTTCCCGTAGCCCAGTCTCCCCCTCAAATTCGGTTTTCCGTCTCCCCGCTATAGAGATGGTCTCCCCGCCCCGGTGAACAATTAGGAACACCCAAACGAATGCATCCCCTCTTGCGCCCGCACCCCGCGCTCCGCAGCACACACAGCACACCGGCGAATGCGTCGCTTTACCTACGCAGAAATGTAACTCTATACTTCTCCACGCGGAGCGCGTTCCTTCTCATACCTTCAACCATGCGTTGCCGCTGCAAACCGCGAAAGGGAACCGTTGATCGGAATTGGACGGACGCGCGTGACCGAGCAGTCCTTCATCGGCGTTGTAACGCGTAGGGCTGGGGCACCACGGCAGGTGCTGCCGTTCACTGCGATGCCGGGAAGGTTGGCGGCGATGCCGGCAAATTATTCACAGAGCCGCTCGGTTAATTTGAGCCACGAATGCTCCGGCTACGTGTGTATAGTATCGAGAGAGAGAAAGAGAGAATTGAGCAGAGAAGATAATTACCCCGCCCCAGCTCTAGGGGCTATCGATGCCACTCCAACTCCGCTTGGCTGGCGTTAAATAGAAAAAAAAAGATATCGTCACGGTGTCGATGGAATGTATACGTTTGGCACCATAATTACGCGTAGAAAGGCGAGGAGCGCTGAGAATAACGTCGGTGCTTTGCTCTCGGGGCCACGCGTTTTCGCTCCAACTATACATAGTCGCGGCATCATCCTGCAAGGGCGTGTGGCAGATGATAACCCTCACGGCACCTCCATAACCAAGTGGGATATCTTTTCTCGAACGTGCTCTTCGCAGTAGTCGAAGCGTAGACAGTCGAGCAGCAAGTCCCACCACGGTCTTTATATGCTCTTCAGTAACGTTTGCTGATAGATAAGCTGGTGATGCACACTTATTATTGGAGCTGCAGCATTTGTACAAACGAAAAAAAAAAGCCTTGCCCTCTTTTTTTTTAATTTGCTTACAACGAATGTCCAACACCAATAAGAAGCACACGACTCGTCCTCTCTCTTTATTTGCAGTTAAAGTACCACATTGCATCTTCCCGTACCGAAGGCTACAAATAATGCCCTCGATGACATGGACAAAACGCTAAGAAACTGAATAAACTGTAGAAAGACTTTTAACGCAAACTGTTTTATGTCGAGCTCTATCACGGCTCTACTGCAGACGGATGTGGCATTGTAGAATATACAACAACAGATTGCAAAGAAAAAGAACTAAAAGAAAAGGACGTTCCATCACCGGGAGTCGAACCTGTGACATCTCGCTCCAAAGCGCGAGATGACTCGGCCACAAAGCCCACAAACATCGAACCATTTACATACACCATTTACCGTTGGCCGCCCGCAGAAATGCGTGAAACTTAGCGTGTGTTTTCGTTACCACTAGCAAGAAGGCACGAAAAGTGTGCTTTAGAGGTCGTCGTGCCACTAATTAAGACGCGCGTGCGTGCCTCTGCAGAGCGTGGTCTCTTGTTCGTGAGTGCTTATCTCGTGATGGGGTTGGCTTGTAATTCTTGTGCTACATCGCAAGTTTGTATCGAAACTACAGAGATATACACCATTTGCCGTTGGCCGCACGCAGATATGCGTGGCACTTATATCCGTGCACTGCAGCGAGGAGAGTCACAAAATGTGCAGTAATGTCTCCACGCCCCAAGCGGATGCCACAAGGAGGCTTGTCTGCCTTGTCAGCTATTCCAATGTAAAAGAAAAATGATTTGGTGAAAGCCGCGCTTAGCCGTCATCAACAAAGCAGACCTCTTTTCAGTGGAGAAGTAGTGTTTCCTGATGTAGTGCAAGGGAAAAAAAATTGTTTGAGAATGCTAAACGTTGCGCCGTTCATCGTATAAGTGTTCCACGACAACCACCTCAGGAGATCATTGCTTTAAAGCGAAGAAAGACAGAGACCAAGAGACAAAAATGCCGACGGGGGACATGGAGGTTATCAAGGTGATATATCTGCACTACACTTGATAAGTGATAATGAAAAGAGCATGAGCATATAAAGATGCCACATTCATGTTACGACAATGTCAACGCCCTGACGGCTCGCAAAAAGAATTCAGAATGCACAGTCACTTGAAGATAGTTTCTTATTCCATCCAAAAGCATTCTCTCTATAGCGACAAAATTGGTGAGTAAAAACGAGGGATACGTGTTGTTTTCGAGCTACTTCGTACAACTTTCTTTTTTTTTTAACAAAAAAGACAGGTAAAACGGAAGTAAAAAAGCTGAGACGAAAGAGGTGCTCCTACACACATACAACAACAACAACAACAATAACAACAACAACAACAACAACAACAACAACAACAACAATAAGAACAACAACCACAACAACAACAAAAACAACAACAACAACAACAACAACAACAACAACAATCCAGGAAACCCATCTAGAGAAATTTTCCTCGACTCATTTTCTTTCCCTGACGTCGAAGGAATGAGACAGGTACACGGACGAACCGACAAACAAGTCTTATCTCACGACTTCGGCACCGAGACAGGCGTCGCTTTCCTAAACGCCCAGGGGCGCGCTAAAGAGCAGGTGCGTTGTTCGGCGTCCGCCTCCAGGAGCACGCGCGGAGTCCATGTCGGCAAGTCAGGCGGGCGTCAAGACACGAACCCGCTTCTTCGCTTATACACAGGGAGAAGGCGGAACAAGCTCGACAGGGGGCGGCAGGAGACGCAGCGTAGTGCTTGTCCCTTCCCGAGTGGTGATCTGGGTCTGGAAGGCACCTTGATCGGTCGGCGACGCAGAACAATGCGGGCTTGCCTCCTTCCCTTTTCCCTACATCCCAACATTTCCTCACTCTCTGTTCTCCCGCGATACTCGCTTCCACATCTCCCTTCCTTCCTACACATCCACGTGCTCCCTCCTCCTCTTTTCACCAGCGACACTCCCACATTGTTCCCCGCTTTACCGCTAGGTGGCATGCGCGACTCCCCGAGTTTGGCGGGCTGGTGCAAGGAAAGAACGGGGGATTCGCGAGGGATGCAATAGGGAATGGGGACAATGCCTCGGCGAGTCACGGCCGGTGCCTCAGGTTCTGCCAAGGGTTGTACGGCGCTCGCTCATCCCTACGTTCTCCAGGAGTATTCGAGCTTAGCGGCTGCCAACGTTGGAATGTGAGCGGAATGGAGACGGGTAGTGAATAGGGAGCCTGTATATTTTGTATACGAAGGCATCTCTTTCTTTTTTTCAATTTTTGTTCCCCATAGCTTCAACAACGAAGGTAAACGTTAAAAAAACGAGAAAGAAAGCAATGTTAGAAGATTAGAAAAAAGGGAAAGAAAAGGGGAGTTGCTCGAGCGAGGCCGGAGGAGATAGCACGAACCATTACGCGCGTATAGTAATGCCGTTGCGTGGGCCGTACAATGAAAAGCGAGGCGGAATGGCACCGCTAAATGATTCAGTTCGAGTACACGACTGCTGGATGGAGACGTCGACGACGAGCGACAGTGGACAAGGCTATCACGGCCGGAGCCTTGTTGTTTATTTACGGGCGAGCGCCGTCGATGTAGTGGGCGAAACAACTCCGCCGCGTTTTGTATTAACTTGTCAGCGTCTGTCTTCGCTAATGCATTTCCTTTATTTTGACCAGAAGAGCGTCATTGCATCAACCAGAGTCGCCTACGGCGTTTTGTCTTTGAGCGCAGTGGATAGAGTGAACAGTAACCCTGGCCACGTATTTAAAAGTTGAGAGAAAGAGAGAAATGTAAAAGTGAGACAAGGAGGCTGACGAGCGGAAACGTCCGGTTTGCTACTCTGTACTTGTGATCAGGAGAAAGGAAGTAAAAAATAAAAAGAAGAACGTATGAGGTCACTACAGTGCCATAGCTATATCACTATGGAGGTACGATGCACCAAAATTGTCTGAGAACAGTCCCGAATCGTCAGTCACTTCGGAATCTCGAAAACCAATTGTACATGCTTATGGCCTGATGTTATCCCTAACTTCATCGTTGTTTCGCCACCTACGAAAAAAAAATTAAGCTAATGAACTCACACCACATTGTGCCGCGATGATAGCCTTAGGTTATCCGTAATGTTCCTATCAATCCGCCATCTCTGTCCAAACGCTAACTCAGGTAGGGCTTGTTTTAATATTCGCCATACCTTACTCGTGACCTGCGCAATGAGAAAGTCCATGTTGGTGTTTATGACCAACTGGAGTTACTTTAGGAGAACATTTATGAAAACAAGCAGTTTGGATTATTGTTATAATACATTCAGTGGTCTTACGTGCCGAAACCCCGGTGCGAATAGTGAATACTAGGCATGTGGTATAGTACTAGGCTGCACAAATTTAGACAGCCTGGAGTTCTTCAACAAGCACTGGCATACCACACTGCACAGGCGCCTAGTATTTTGCCGCCACCGCCACTGATTTTTCACTCCATTCAGCCTGTTGCTGGCTGATGTCTTGATTTGATTTATTGATTTCCAATAACACACATGTAGTACATTGTGGTAAATGAAGGTGGGAGAGGGGAAAAGCCGCACAAACGCAGCTTGAAGAAGACTTCAGCCAATTAGTGCAGTGTGGCTACATATGGTAAAGCACATAATACACTTTGCATTATGCCCTACGCATCCGTACGCTCTCTGTATTATAGTCACTACATTATACAATAATACAGCGACTATAAGGTATGGCAGTTATACAATGAATTTAAGCTATGACAGTTATACAATGAATCCGCGTTTTAAAGGAAGCCTGCAGCAGCACTATAGCAGTGCGCTCACGGTCAGTCACACGGCTTCTTTTCACATTTTGCGGGCTTTCTTCAGAACGAAAAAAAAAAATAACAGCGCTAGACGTATCGTACAGGAAACAATTCAGTCGGTGGTTTCTGAAAGTGTTCTACATCTGAGTGTTCATATTTTGGGTTTGCAGCCCATAATTAAAAAGCTATGTAATTAAGAAATAATAAATAATTAGCATAGAGATAAATAAAAATATCCTGAGTACCTACAGGCTAGTGCGAGTATTACGCGTTTGGTTCAATTTGGCACTGAAGTGTCTTTCATTTTCAAATTCTTGACTCAAGTTATGTGGGACTCCCTGTATAGGAACAATGCAAGGGTTGGACACAAGAAACCACGCATACTGCAAAAAATAAATATAAATAATAATGCTACAACTATATTTCCCAGATGTGGCCACTACAAGAAAGGAACAAAACACAAATGCCAGAAACGATGTAAGTACAAACCGCGAAAAAAACAAAAAAAAAAACTAAGACCGCTAGTTGTCCAAAACTTGGCATCTCGTTTTTTTTTCACCTGGCATTTGTACGTATACGCCAAAAAACTGCTGCGTGATGTAAACGAATGAGATTGCACGATAACCGCTTCACCGGAACAACGCGACTAGTATCACGTATACCCGTGTAAAACAGGCAACAAACTTGGGGGACACCTATTTGGCCGACTGATTACAGCAACGTACAATCCGCACTCGACACTTGTGGCACAATTGAGGTAAGCTTCTCTTGCACATTGAGTCTGAAGTTATTACAACTAACGCGTTAACATTGACCAGCGCTGCATTGACACTTACCCTGAAAATGTGCTGCAGCGTTTCCGAGATGCTGTAATTTCGGATCCCCTTTGCTATTCTCACGTCGCATCCACCATCCTCTCATGTACTTTCTTATGGTGTCAGCATGCCCTGTGCAGTCCATGGCACAACTAAGCACCCGTCTGCGTCTTCCGTGAATCGGCCTTTCTTTTTTTTTTCTCTCTCTCTTTTCGCTATAGAATTTTCATAACAGTGTATATATACTTCACCAGCTATAGCAAAGTTAGATAGAAGATGAGAGAAAAAAAAAGAGCGAAAATGCCGAGACTCTTTAGGCTGAGTGCGGCTGGCTAGTCTGTAGGAACAAAAACAGACAAACGGCACGGAACAGTTGTATTGAGAGAAGAGAAAAAAGAGATGCTAGAACACACACATAAACGAACGGTGATGCGCGCTTTGTGAAGTTAGTGGTATGTGATCGTTTAGTCTAATGTCGCGCCATTTTATTCTGCAAGTTAACGCTGTCCGGAGTACTGAAGCGGAGGAGATAGCGATCGCGCTGGCAATCAAGGAGGGCAGGGAGCGAAAAGCCCCAATGACAATAATTACAGACTCGAAGGCTGCATGTAGAAATTACGAAAAAGGTAGAATATGTATGAAGGCCTTCCAAATTCTAACCAAAGCTCACAAGGACCTCCCAATTGAATACACCCAAACCATTATCTGGGCGCCGGGGCACGAGGGCGTCACCGGGAACCAGTTTGCGGATGAGGCGGCTCGAGGCTTCAAAGATTACCGAGCTTCCTTGCACACTGCAATAGAGGATCCAACGCCCCTAGACCCTAACTTTGGTGCAATTCTTCAGTATTACAGGGGCAATAGAAAAGTGTATCCAGTACCGCATAAGAAACTTACAGCAATGGAATCGGTGGCATTACGCAGAATCCAAACAAACACATACACGAACTTACACAGGCTGCATGTATTCTCTACCCCATAGCATACAAAGATATATGTCCGTGGTGTGGGGCCACACCAACTCTGTTTCACATCACGTGGGAGTGTACGCATCACAATGAAGAACACCACAACATGAACAACACAGAGGAACAATGGGAGGCGCTGCTGTCCAGCTCGGCCATTGTTGATCAGCGCTGGCTGGTCCAACGGGTAGAGATGATGGCTAGGGCCAGCGGAGCCCTGGAATAGGGGCCCGATTATTTGGAATACTCCGAGTTATGCGCAAATAAAGTTTTCTCTCTCTCTCTGTCCGGAGTACACCTACAAATGGAGGTTGAACTGGAAGCAACCGAAATCAACTTATTTTACGATCAATGTGTGTAGACATGCCTAAACGAGAGAAACATGACGAACGACGCACGAGAGAGAGAGAGAGAGATGCAGATTTCTGAGCGGCGTCCTTCGGCTTAGCGCGAGCGCCCCACGTCATCCGTACACCGACGGTGACACGTTCCTAGTAAAGAAAAAAAAAAAAAACGTGCCACACCCAGCCGTTTAATCACTATTGCATAACGCGGATTTAGAATAGCGCCGGCAAACAAAGCATTCGCGGGCCACGCTCGGAGCGAAGGCATTGGTTGTTAGTCGGGGGACTCTCAACGAGTTTTCCGTGTGGTTTTTCACTCGTACTCTGCATATGCACTCCACGTACGAACACTAACGCCCGTTAAGGAAGCGGCGCGCTCGGCGTTGAAAGCGTGGCTCCTGTGCTGCCGCGCTGTGAAATATTTAAATGCACGGGGCCTTTTGTCGGGACCACCTGTATTGTAGGTATGTGTATATGAGAAGGCGTCTTCCGCATTTCGTGTATACTTTTCACCAAAGGTTCAAGCCTACGCATCGGGCTACCGCTAATTAACGAGTCTAAACATAGTCCCTTTACCTAATGCGTGCGTATACTAATGCTGTGGGTCTATGCTAACAGTGGCCGTTGTAAAGGCGTTACAGTGAAATTAATGGGCGCAAGAGGTTTCCGAACAAGCAAAAAAAAAAAGCGTCAGGTTAAGCCTACGTGAAAGTTTCGTGCGCGTGTGATTCTGAGCATCTGAAACCGTGATTGGGACTAAAGCACTTCGTGGTTAGTTGGCGAAGGAAATCTGTGTTCAGCTGCACTTTGATGCGCAGAAGTGGAACGAGGATTGCAGGGCATTTAAATCAAGCTGCAGGTAAAAGAAGCCTGTTTCCCAAATGAACGTGGCGTTCCCGATACATTGTCTTTCATGATTTCGTGATATCCGGACTCTGGTGCATGAATACATGAGCAATTACTTAGGCTTGTGAGAAATGGGTCAGGCAAAACCAAACATTATTTCGCGAGTAATATGAGCTAGAACGGGATATCGCCTCCGTGATCTCGTGCGCGAGCTCTGGGGCTAAGTTTGTGACGTGCAAAAAATGTGCGCGCCAGTGAAGAACAGGCGGATGTATCACAAGACGATGAATATTATTTGCACACAGCCCTTAGAAAACGAGGGCTATTAAAATAGGACCTACATAAATTTCTCCATGCGCTAGCTTGGTACAGCACCAATGCCTTTTTTTTCGGGCCATCCATAAAGAATCTTCCGATAACATTAATCACTACCAAAGTGCTCAAACGGGAGCTTTTGCAAGATACATTTTAAACGCAGCGCCCGTATCAATGAAGACAGAACATATCGCGTCGGTGTTGTAAGGATAACTTTCAGCGATTCTTAAGCGCTTTTCTTTTCTGATACACCTTCGCAACTTTCTCCGATTCTAGCTTCACTTATTAGGGCACACGTCAAAAAAATAATAATAATAACGACGCAGTGCTTCGAGTGCAAGGCCCAATATTCCGAACGTGCCGTGAAACGAATCCAAAAATTGCTCGTTTCGTGAAAAAAGAAAACGCCCATACCTGCATGAAACCAGCTATGATACCCGCAAGTTTTTGAGTAGGGTCGGGGATGGGTTAAGCAGGCGCGAAGCTTTCCTTGCAGTATTTACTTTATAGATGCAACATACTAGCTTTCACTTATAAACGAAAACCCCCCAGCAAAGAAGATAAGGAAAAAAAAATAATAGGTGGTGTCTATTCGAGAAAAGGGCTTTTAAAAGTATATGTAACATGAAAGGGTGTGTTGCGATGCGTATACAAGGAAAAGGGGCCATACGTTTCAGGTTAAGAAAAATGAAACTGGAGTGGAAGTTTTTTTTTCTCTTGCGTTTCGTTGCTTCGCCTCTTCTTAAAATAGATGTGCGCTTTCTCTCGCTTTGTTGTTTTCTCCTTTACGTTGTTGTAGATAGAAAAATACTTCAATCGGAAGCTTCCAAAAAAAGGAAGAAAAACACACGAGCAGGTGGGAAGATGGATTGTAACCGCGCACACGCACTACATGCAAGCTGTAGAGGTTTCACAGGCAGCCATCATCCGCGCTTTCTGGTTTGCTTTTTAACGCTGACGCTCCATGCATCAATCTTGTCATATATATATATATATATATATATATATATATATATATATATATATATATATATATATATATATATATATATATATATATGGTACACTTTTAATAGTGCCGCAGCTAAATCTCCGAAAATATTCCACGTGCCATCGTTCAGCTTGGAAAAGTTTAAGGGCAGCGGGCAAAGTCTGATGGCGGGGCTTTTGGTGGCGCCATCTTGAGCCTCACAAGCAGGATATTTAAATGACGACACTCCCTATCGAGAGCGTCTTCAGGAATCCCCGGCAAAGTTTCCTCGTGAAAGAAGCTTGCGCTATAGAGAGTTGCGCAATTGTCGTCATTCACTATCTGGTCCGGAAGATGCGCGATGTCCGTTTTGAGAGTTTCAGCGCATTTCGGCATTACACTAGATGAAATCTGCGCAATAACGCGACGCCTCTTCTCGCGATGGTGTCGTATATGCCCCTTTTCCGAGTTACTTGAGCGTTATTTTAGAGTGTGAAAATAAACACCACTTTCAAAGGATGCGTGTTCACCCGAAACATGAAAATATTTACAACAGTGGCGCGGTGCACTATAACACGGTGAGTGGAACACTAGACCCGGCTGTGTCTGCTTGGGATCCGTGCAAGCCTTAAGCGCGGATGCTTAGGGCTTTTTTTTTATTTATAGCCCTCCTTTCATCCTTCTATTTCAAAACCTCAGTAAAAAAAGACGGGCTACAAAAGACGGCTGGACAAGGCGCGTCATCCTAAATAATTGCATGCCCTGTCCGGTTGTTTATTGCAGTATGATTTTTCGTTGTGTCTATTTTTAGTAAGTCACGAGGACGAACGCTAATTGATTCTGATCTTCCTAATCCGTTTCCTTCCGAAATTACTTTTTTCCAGGGCAGAGTGTCAACGCAGATGTGAATCTACCTAACTTCTTTACGTTTCCTTTCTCATATATTTCCGTCTGTATTGACACCTATACAGATGAACGCCTATCAAAATAAATGCGCAATTTCCACAACCAAATTAAAACGCGCTATTGGGAACGAGCAGATCGGCCCCTTGTGACAAGTAGGAAAGCCGAACTTGGGATATTTTCCCCGCACGCCAAGCTGACACTCGACTGCTAATCTAAAGGTTGCGGGACCGAATCCCGGCTGCGGCGGCTGCATTTTCAAGGGAGGAAAAAATGTTTGCTGCCCGTGTAATTAGATTTAGGTGCACGTTGCCGGGCTGTCGAAATTTCCGCAGCCTTTAACTAAAGCGTCTCTCATAATCATATTGTTGTTTTGAGACAATACACTGCAGTTATTATTATTATTATTATTATTATTATTATTATTATTATTATTATTATTATTATTATTATTATTATTAATATTATATTATTATTATTATTATTATTATTATTATTATTATTATTATTATTATTATTATTATTATTATTATTATTATTATTATTGTTCTTATTATTTCTCGGCACAACTTAAAGTAACGTGACATGAATGGATGTTCGATTAGAGGATAGCATGCTCGAGCACATCATATCGGGCCAACAAATCACTGCCCCACGAAGGCAAACTGCGAAGGGTGACGGTGAAAACGCCAAATATGGCAGTGTCGGTGTCGAGTTCCCCCACCGTCCGTTCAGCCATTGCGTGCAGCACAATGGAAAGACCCACAATCGGCCGCGAGTGCCGGCGCCACGGACAAGTATACAAGGGCAAAATAAGGAAATAGAGGCGCGCCGCGGGCCCTTTCCGCGTCAGGTGCTCGACGAAAAAGGCCGGGGCGATTCGATCGTGCCGGAGAGAGGGCGGTACCACCTCGAGATCCGACGCGACAAAAGGCGTATAGCGCGCGCAACGTCAGGACGTTTGCTTTCGTGGCCTTAGCGACACGGTCAAGACCCTCGACAAAAGCACTAGCATCGTTCTTTTGACTCCCCCTCCAACGTACGTACCTTCGATTCCCGTTTCTCTTTCTCACCCCAGCCATCTCTCATAGGAAATGCTTTTGCCACGTGCTTCTGTGTGCAGGTGTTGGGGAGAAGGTCGGTTGTGAGTGCGTGGGCTTCGCAGTCAGGCTGTCGACTGCTTTCTTTGATTCGCGCCAATGCTCTTGGTTCCGGGGGCGTGCGTTTTCTACGCGTGTTTGCGCGCGCATGGACGCACCGTAGCGCTGATTCCGTCATTCAGGGAGACGCTTTTGTCTGGCGCTGTCTCAGCCGAATCGTTGTTGCTTTCAGGTTCATTGTCTTAAGGAATCGATCATTGATCTCTTCTGGTCACTTAGACGTAAAGAAGTAGTTTGCAAGCCGTTGAGTACCGGAATGGTAATGGTTGATTCAGGGTTGGTTAAAACAAATTTAGCGACACTAGTGCCCTTATGAGTACCTCCTCCGTAATGACGCAGGTAAACTAAACGGTAAAAAAACACCAATGCCATTTCATCAACATCGGTAGTTTTGATGCACACTGCACAAGTGTTCTTCAGAATATCTTGAGGATACTGTATGAATTGTTGAGCCCTCTTTGAGCGTTTTGGCATCTCAGCCGTTTACATAATCTCAAGAAATTCTAAGACAACTGAGTTTGAAATGAAACAAGGTTGCGTTTCTTAGACCTTTAAAAGCTGTCACTTGGCATATTTAGTTAAAAAACCAGCAGTGAAAACTGGGAGACAACGCTAACCCTGAAATGCTTAGTCTTTACATATCTTGCCTTTTCCTATTCTTATGATATGTTGCGTTTACTGTACTGTTTATATCAGCCAACAAGATGACATAGCCCTTTGTACCCTGTTATTGAATGCTATTGATGAGGGATTGAAAATGGCTTGCATACAAAAAAAACATGAAATTGTGCGAGCTCGCTTGCAATGCTGCTGGTTCACTAGTTTCGTTTTTCATGGTCGAACACTCGCGACCACCTTTGGTAAATAATGAAAGTGACATTCCTGAATCTGGTTTACGTTTCCTAACATCAAAGCTATGTGCGCAACGCCAGAATGTTCATTTTTAAGAGCACCAGTATTGTAACAATACATTCGATAATTTGGCGAACACGCGATAATCATCTCCTGGAATTAATATGGCTTCTTTCTCACAAGGTCAGAGCAAGTTATTTGATGAGCCAGGGTTTGTCTTGTTTTGTACACTATTTCATTTGGAATAATGCCCAGCACGTTGCTAGCTATGTCTCATAATCTCTTTGTAACATTAGGCGATACATAAAATATCATGAATAATATTGTATATTTAACACCAAGATGTCCATGAATGCACGCTAAATGTCTGTTAACTTTCTGTGCCTGGAAACTAATCTTTCTGTGCCTGGAACTTTTTGTGCCTGGAAAATTTCTGTGCCTGAAATCTAAGAGTCCACTAGAGTTATCCACACATGGCGCCCTTTCGATAGACGCATGTCGTCTTCTCTCCAGCCGCACAGGCCAACCCGATTTCTCGTGCCGGTACGCGAGAGGCATGCACTGCGCTGTAAGAAGAAGTACGAGCAGGCACGAACCACTGCAGACGCTAACACAGTGGTTCGGAGCGCTCCGCATTCGCTTTTCCGTCCTCATTCATAATATCGGCGATGCCGTCGACGACGATGACGCTCAACGCCGGAAGGGGCACCTGAAAGCTGAACTGCGCTTTGAAAAGCTATTCCCACTTACACACAGTGAAGAAAGCTGTAGCCATACCATTGTACAAAGAGCTCACTTGCTTGCGATTCCCACTCACTCACTTACTCACTCACTCACTCACTCACTCACACACACACACACACATACACACACACACACACACACACACACACACACACACACACACACACACACACACACACACACACACACACACACACACACACACACACACACACACACACACACACACACACACACACACACACACAGCGTTGACAACACAATAACCAGTACTTCTTGCTTTCTGTAAAGCGTGCATTGCTGCATTGTTAGTTCAAGTGAGGGGAAGCCCACAAAAAAAATTAGGACTTGATGTGGTGTACGAAGCATAAATGACATACTACCAAAAATCAATAAATTTGAATAAAAATTGCAATATTTTCAAGATTACGGTGATGAGTGACATGTAACGAAACATATGTGTCATTCGTCGGGCAGGTTGTATTAGTTTAAGTACCGCAATGTAGTCCGTTTCATTATACCCGATACAATGTGGAACGACCCGCAGGTGAAAAATCGTGAGGCCACTACCGACCATAAAAAACTCACTTCATCATTCTGAGTACTCGCTAACCATGCCGTTTACACTGAACGAGACTTTTTTTACGGATGAGTTCATGTTTGCGTGCTCACGCCACTTATTCCCCGGGAGGAAGCTCAGACCGCTTTCAAAATTCGCTGTCAAAACTTTTACAGCAGCAATGTTGCACTACAGAACATAGGAAATGACAGTGCGCTTGAATCTGTCACAAATAATAAAGCTAATGTTGCATCACTATTATCGGATCACCTTTTGAGTGTAGGAGCCACATTGCTCGTATTGGTGTGCAAAGAAGATCTGGCCTCATTGCAAAGTCATACATACACCTTTTCACAATAACTGCGTGTCTCACAGATGAAAGTCTTAAGTTGCAATCAATCAATCAATCAGATCAATCAGTCAGTCAAACTTCAACTGTTGGTTGTCACATTATTGTGAACTAATTGATATCGCCGTCGCTAAGCTAGGTGAATGAAAGATTCAGAAATATTTCAGTTTAATCTTTTATAATGCTAATGTAGAATAGGACTTTTGAGGCTTTGTTGGGTGCTGTATGAACATATAATTTAAATATGAAATGCAGCATACAGAGCACAACACGGAGCCCATACATGCGCTAATATATTGAGTCTGTGACTGCTGATCAAACGCTATTCTGTAAGCGAATAAGCACAACATTCTCTCCGATATTTCACCACTTTGCGATCTTAATTTAGTAAGTGGTTTCGTCGAAAAAGTGTCCAAATGTCACCAGTCAAACCGAGGTGTAGAGGCAAAAAATGTGAATGGAACTGGATAGTCTTACGTCTAGAAAATAAAAAGAGACGTACTATAGAGCTTTTTGCCAAAGAAAGCCCATGGGCGAGCAGTGTTTAGAGTTCACACTTTTCAGCACCAACAAGGCGTCTTAAAAGCGTGCGAGCTTATATGACATGTAGCCTAGCATGAACGCGCAGGTGGAAATGATGCAGATGCCGTGCTACAGTTGCGAGTCTATGCTAAATGCAGTGAGCCCTAAATGCGATGCTATACTGATACCAAGCCCAATAAGAAACGAGTTCGCGTTCGTTCATATGTCAAAGCTCTCTTTCCAAATTATGAAAAATAAAAAATACGTGTCAGACGCTCTAAGATAATAGACCTGCAAGCTCTACCAGCGCTTAGAAAGCGAGGAAGCCGGTATTCCAGGAAAGAACTCGGTGGCAAGCCAACCACGCCCGGAGATTTCGACGGCCTTTGATTAACCTGACGACGAAGAGCTTACCTTACACAAAGTAATTCAACAAGCGGTGCCGCGCGATTTGTTAAAAAGTAACTCGGTGGTTAAAAGCAGAGAAATATACGTGGACCACGGGATTGCACAGCATGAAAGCCCAGCACGAACTGGCCATAGAAAGATACAATCTCGCTACTGAGAAAGAACAAAGCAACAAAGAACATCGCAATATATGTAACGCCGGGCACGAGCGAGAGAAAGCGAGATACACAAAAAAATATACCCTGAAAAATAATGATTCACGCTCTGTTTCTGCGTGTCTTAAATTGGCGCTGACAGCCCCGGGAGGCAAGCCCTGGCCCAGGATAAAAAAATAAATAAATAAGAGAGAAAACAAAAGCTACAATGGCGAGCAATAAATAAGGATCCCAACGCGCACCAGAGATTATAACGTACACTCACGCGGATGGGTAGGAACGGTAAAAGAACCAAGCAAAAGTTAATAACAAACCGACCTTTCCCTTATTCACTCCGCGGACACCCTCCTCCATAGTGCACGTGAACTAGACCATCTCTCTCACTTAGCGTGTTGGGAAAGAGTGTTTTACCCTGACTTACGCAACAGACTGGGCATAGCCTCTGGGCATGGAAGCGCAAAGACAAGCAAGTAGCTACTAGTAGTTCCACAAAACGTAGGAGGGGGGGGGGGGGGGCTGGATACGCTAGAATAATGGAGTAGGGATGACGCTGGGGGGGGGGGGGGCAGAGGGTTGGAAAAGAAGAGACCATGGTACTAGAGGGTGCAGGGGAGAGGGTGTTAAAAGAAACAAAACGTGGGTATCAGAAAGCTTTTCCCCCCTTTCATCTCATTATGTAAATGAGCAATCTCATTATATTGGAATCCCACACACGCACAGACAGCGAGAAATGAATAGAATTAAGCAATAATAGAATGACTCGCTCGGGGCAGATGACAGCGTAACAGCGTTTCAGCGAGACTCGTTGGACAGAGAGAGGTAGACAATATGAAACGGTATGACAGTGCATGAGGCACCCACTTTGAAGCAAGGATAGCAAAGGGATAAAAAAATTAGGAAAATAAAAGCAGAATAATGCTTAACGAACTAAGGAATAACAAAAAAAGAAGGCACGCGGAAGCCGATCGAACAAAGAGCTGGACGAGTTCGGGATTCACAAGTTATGCATAATGTACTCAGATAGCTCCTTCTTGAGTCGCGTTTTCAAACGCGGGAAGGAAAAGAGAAAGAGGAAAAAAAAGAATAGCGAAACGAAATTGCGCGTATTCAACCACCGAGTCGGCATCGAGAGGCGAGTTGAAATAAATTTCGGGGCGAAGCAAGACGGAAGTGTATGAATCGAAGTCGACGGCTAGGCTACACGGAGTGTCATATCTGTTTTCCATATCATCGAATTGAGTGGCGTGGCTGCATACATCTGTTCGAAGGGAGAACAATGTAACCCTTTTTCTGTTTCCCAAAGAAGCGGAGGTTTATGTGGGGGATTGAATTGCGGCACGGAGATTACTTCTACATTGTGCTTCTCTCTCTCTCCCTCTCTCTCTCTCTCTCTCTCTCTCTCTCTATTTCACGTGTGTTTCGTCTCTCTGCTTCTTTCAATTTTATTTGTGGGGAAAGGGAACGAGTCCCTCAAGTCGAGACGAGCTGCTCTGCCTCGTTCCTGCTTCGTTCTTGCGCACAGTCGACCAAGTAATCGCAGTGACACACGCCTAATGTAGCTTGTCGCCGCAGTAGCGGCGGGACATTTGCGAAATATCGAAACACGTGACCGAGCCTCACGCCCTCCTTCACCTCGTACGATCGGCATGCGAAGAAATTTTCGAGTTTTGTAGAGCTTCGGAACGGCGGCAGTCGTTAGCGTAACGGCTATACGTGATATCTCGGCGTCGTATGTTCACACGTAAAGCAATGAGTTAAACGCGAACCTGTGCTGAAATAATACGACCCTCTCTCTTCGTGGCGCGCTGGTTTTTTTTTTTGTGCTTATTGACATGCTGTGTAGTTTTCAGATCCATTGCAGAGAGGCATCTGCCCTGGTTACTAGAAGTAAGCGAATAATGAATATTGGAATCAAGTAGAATACGATAGAAATACTCATCATAACAAATGGCATATTGGTAATACTTTCAGAGTTTTCGCATCGCTGGTGCTTATTCGAAAAAAAAAAGATGGGTATTTTGAATGTGCGCTAATCGATTTGAGTACCGAACCAACTAGAAGGTTTTTGGATTTGGTATTCGAAACTTTTGCATATTCGCAAACACTTCTTTACTGGTTATGCCCTTTGTCATAGATGGCTGGTGTCAACCATACATAATCAATGTCAGGTGACAGCGTCTCTCAAAAGATGTTGAGAAAATTTTCGAGCCTTCTTCATTGGCATAAGTTTCAAAGCAGTCTCTGCTGCATGCACCCACACGGGGCGAACCTACGCATACACCAGCGCGGTGCCGGAAGATCCGACTTTCTGCGAGGCCATTTCGCCCGTCTTGAAAGTCTTGAGGTGATAACGGACAGTATTTGCTTAGGCGCAGTAAAGTTGAGAAAGAGCTACCGCGTTTCTTTGAATTACTCCAACGTTCACACTTGTCGCAACGACAGTGTGAAAGATATCGCGTTTTTGCGTGGCCACCGGACATTCAGGGAAGAAGATGACGCGGCTACCTTTGAAGTTTTCAAGCATTGCAAACTTCGTGCATGACTGGCGATGGGTGACACATGTATGAGGTTGTGGATTGGAGAGGGGGAGCCCGGGGCAAACCCGTAAGGGGGATAGTTTGTAGACAATTGGCATGTGAATTAAGGCGCCACGCTGCACACCTATTCTTGGCAGCCTCTCCCCACATAGTTGTTTTCAATGCATATTTTCAACATAAGCTCAACGGTAGGAACAGGGTAGGTACCACATAGCGTTTTTAATGAATATTTTCAACATAAGCTCAATGGTAGGAACAGGGTAGGGTTTTGTCTGCGAATCTCACAAGGCAAGATACGCCGGCATAACATCCTCCTTCCCCTCCTTCTCAGACCCGTATTTTTACTTTTCTATCTTTTAAAATATTTCGCATTTTACAACGATATAAAGAAACACACACAAATACCCTCCCCCCCCCCCCCTCCCACAGGCACAACTTTTTGTAAAGCATGCACCACTGCATCAAGATGCGTTCAAAGGAGAAGCCCAGGTTAAAACTAACCTAGGTTTTAAAAATTTTGAATGATAAATTGCGACGAAGACCATGTCGCGGAAAACGCACACAAGTGCTGAAAACGTAATTCAAGCACAAAAGCACAAAATACTACTACCACTACAACAACAACAACAACAACTCCTACTACTACTACTACTACTACTACTACTACTACTACTACTACTACTACTAGTACTACTACTACTACTACTACTACTACTACCACTACTACTACTACTACTACTACTACTACTACTACTACTACTACTACTAATAATAATAATAATAATAATAATAATAATAATAATACCTACAGTTGATTTTCGTGTATTCGTTTCATTCATCTTTTGCGTTTAAACGAAGCACCGCAAGTACTGAGTTGCTCTCGCTCATTATGAAACATTCTAGTTTCTTGCTATTGTGTTCCTTGCGTCGCCTTTCATCGAAACTGATTTTCTTTAAGTAAGAAGCAGACTGGTGCCTGGTCACGGTAGCGGTGTATTAAGTACCTCGGAGGTAAAAAAAATAGCAACATAAGTCAAAATTGATTTACCTTCCACTTTGGTGTACCACAGTGTTCTTGTAACAGCTTTGCATAGACTAGAGATGGAGTGGGAGGGGGGGGGCGATGGTGGGTTTCACGTTTTTTCTTCTGGTATGCCACTGCTTTGAAAAGCACTGGTGTGCAAAACGTCCACGCTATAGGGTCAAAGAGCTCGTTCCGCAGATATTCCGACGTCGGTGTCAGTGTCGTTGGTTGTAAGCGAAAACTCATCATCTTGTGCGCGAGCGAAAAATATAGAAAGATGCAAATAA